>NC_053023.1:384803080-384904042 GCF_003073215.2 Triticum urartu | reverse complement strand
GGCTCCGAATTGAGTGTCGGAGCGGTTGTCGGCGCGATCTCCTGAACACTGTCCGACGGCAGAGCTAAATCATGCTCATCGTGACCGTGTGGCGCACTAGGCAGGGGCTCGAATCCGTAGAAGATCAAGTCTCCGCGGATATCGGCCATGTAGTTTAAGCTTCCAAACCTGACCTGGTGGCCAGGGGCGTAACTCTCGATCTGCTCCAGATGGCCAAGCGAGTTGGCCTACCGTGCGAAGCCGCCGAACACAAAGATCTGTCCGGGGAGAAAAGTCTCACTCAGAACTGCATCGCTATCGATGGTTGAAGGAGCCATCGAGCCTAATGATGACGACACAGAGGAACTCTCAATGAAAGCACCAATGTCGGTGTCAAAACCGGCGGATCTCGGGTAGGGGATCCCGAACTGTGCATCTAAGGCGGATGGTAACAGGAGGCAGGGGACACAACGTTTTACCCAGGTTCGGGCCCTCTTGATGGAGGTAAAACCCTACGTCCTGCTTGATTATTCTTGATAATATGGGTATTACAAGAGTTGATCTACCACGAGATCGAAGAGGCTAAACCCTAGAAGCTAGCCTATGGTATGATTGTATGTTGTCCTACGGACTAAGACCCTCCGGTTTATATAGACACCGGAAGGAGCTAGGGTTACACAAGGTCAGTTACAAAGGAGGAGATATACATATCCGTATTGCCTAGCTTGCCTTCCACGCCAAGTAGAGTCCCATCCGGACACGGGACGAAGTCTTCAATCTCGTATCTTCATAGTCCAATAGTCCGGCCAAAGGATATAGTCCGGCTGTCCGGAGACTCCCTAATCCAGGACTCCCTCAGCCACCTTCAGCTTGTGCCACTCCCCCGCCAACCGAAGACCCTCGGCCTCAAGGCACGCGTCGACACCCACAAGTTCTTCACCGAGTCGGTTCATCGCACCCATCGCCTCTTGGAAGAGCTCATGATGAACAACGCTCCGCCCGTGCTCGAACTCAAGCGCATGGCCCATCTCATCCTCCGCCACGGGGGCTATGGGCGACGCCTGGAGCAGTGCGCCCCCTCTCAGCAAGGGGCTGGGGGCTGGCGCTGCCCCAGGTGCCAGCTGGGCCTCGCGAGGGGCCCGAACGAAGCAGGGCCCGCTACTTGAAGAAGACCCCAAGATCAAAGCCAACCAGCCACCGTCCGCAACCAGGGGAGGAACCCTTGGCACGCTTGCTGTGCTCCGAGCAAGGCCGCGAAGAAAAGACGGTGAAGGCGCAAGCTCAAGACACCTTGATGATGGGCCAACCCCCATAGTTGACCCCACGCCATGGGCAATGCACGATCCTGCGGCGCTCGAGTTTGGCAGGGGAAACGGGGCGAGAGGGAGCTGCTTCTCAGGAGATTTCATGGCCTTGGCAGAAGGGGTCCTGAGGAGATAATCGTTAGGAAGGAAAGCAACATGAAGAAGATCACCAAGATGAGGTACTTACTCGTTAACGGCAATATACTTCCTCCGTTTTAATAGCCCAAAGGTACCGCTACCACTGCTCAGGGACCCCTTCCTCTTGCGGAGTTCTTCGAAGTCCATGCAAAGCCGGCCGAAGCGCTGGACATGGCGGCCGACACGAGGCATGGCTGGAGAAGTGCTCGGAGGGGCAGCCTCAGAATCGCCAAGCTGAGGGTAGCTAGCCGGCTCTGCCTTGTGGTGACTTGTCGAGGCCTCAGGAGCCCCGGCAACGGGAGACACAGGCTGTGTCGCCCCTTCAACCGCCACCCCAGGGCAAGAGTCACGAGTCCCCGAGGTCGACGCCTTGAGAGCCCTAGGTGGCATCAGCATCTCGGCACCTTCACTATCGGCCCCCAGCGGTGCTCTCCCCCCTGCACCAACACTTGGGGCGAGCTCGACGCCAGCATCAAGGAGAGGGACCATGATGATGGGGTTCTCATGGGGCCCCACGAGGCCAACTGGGCGCAGCCCCCACTCACCGAAGGAGGGCATCCGCTCAGCGAATGTCATCTTGTTCGAGCAGCGGTACAAGAGGCAACTCCTCCTTGGCAAGTCGTCTGGCAACGAGACGCTCGTCAGGACCTCAAGCACCGTTCGTCGCACCTCAGGGGAGAGCCTAGACTCCTGAAGTCTCATGTGGTCCTGGCTGCTGAGCAAAGCCACATCGGCTGGGAGTGGCGCTAAAGCGGAGCGATTCGGCGCTGGACGAACTCCCTCACCACCATAGGTGCATTCACACCAAGGTCTTTGAGCCACCTCAACCTGAGCCAAACGGGGGCAAGGTGCGGAACGGCAAGCCTCCGGTGGCACCAACCGGAGTTAGGAATGGCGGGCCCTAACGGAGAGGAGAGCAGGGGGCTGAGCACTCCGGCATCAACAAACACCCACCGCGTCCAAAACTCACTCATGGATGGTGGAAGTTCGAAGTCGATCCCGTCGCCGGCCGTCACCACCATGGCCTGAAAGCTCAGGCATCCGGAGCTCTAACGAGGAACAATCAGGTGCAACGAGAAGAAGTGGCGGAGAAGAGCCACGGAAGGAGCAATGCCTACCATGGCCTCGCAAACGAAGGCGAAGACGGCAAGAAGGGTCACGGATTGGGGATCAAGGTGCAGCATGTGGATCTGATAATGGGAAAGCACTGCGTTGAGGAAGGCGGAGAAAGGAGGGACCAAGCCGGCCCAAAGGGTGTCGATGAAGAAGGGGACCTCAGTGGCCGCCCGGTCAATGCGAGCGCGAGATGCAGGCAAAGCCACCATCTTTCCCCACTCATTGAAGCTGGAAGCAAGCATGGGACGCACCTTGCCCATGGCCTCATCGTTGAGCACCAGCGATCGGCCAACTGCGGGCTCGGTGGCCGGGGGTGCACTAGCCGAAGACAGAGGATTCTTCCCATTATCCGCTTGTGTCGGCGCCATGGCGATGGGGCAAGCAGAGCTAAGGTCAGATTGGAAAGAGGAGCAGAGTCCGGGAGGGAGCAGAGGAATTGGAGGAGAATGGCGCAAGCGATGGAAGAATAACCGTGTAGACCACGGTGGCCGTCTAGCCAGGCGGGTATCAAGGCATTGTGGGGAAACGGAGACGTCCACGACCAATCAACCACCACGCGTCGACCAAGGCCGTAGACTATTGGGGCTTGCGGCGCTCCGCACTTGACCTTTGGCTTCGCCTCGAAGACAAGACCGAGCGCGCCTTGGGCCCGGGGTCTACTGTCAGCGTTCTAGGAACGAGGGTCCCCAGACTAGCCTACCTGCGGCCCATGGCGTGGCTTTTCTAGCAGGCCTGTATGACCCATCTTCATCAACAAGGCAATCAAGACCCTCACGAGGGGCCAAGCCTCACGAGGAAGACGACACAAGACCTCCTCAGGAGCGGCCTCGCCAGGCAGGCTCGCGAGGGGCGGAGAGTTCAGGGCCAGGCAAACCTCGCGAGGTTCTCATGACGTGAGCCATGATGATCAAGACCAGGCAGGCGCCAGGCGGGCGCCAGCATGTGCAGCGTCCTTGTTTCCTCTTTGGTGCTAAGGGGGCAAGCGCGGGCGCGGAGTACCGAGGAATCAAGCAAAGGTTTCCATATCAGTGCAACGAGACCAAGACCAGCAGGACGGCAAGACGGAGGTCTCCATGGAGCCCAAGGCGGCGTCACCACCAGAGCCTTTTGCAGGCGAAGACCACTTTTGTCAGGATAAGCTATACTAGTTATCACCTTTCAAATTGGCCGCTGTTGGCTCCCTTCCTGCTCAATATTTGGGGAGAGTACTAGGGACTCTATAAATAGGACTAGCCGCCACCGTAGAAAGAGATCTCATCTTGGACCGGATCCTCACACACACAAGTTCACCAAGCACAAGAACACCTCAACCTCATGAGGCTGTTCTTCCCCTTATACTGTTCATCAGCAGCCCCAGAGGCCATCCACCACCACCACACTGGAGTAGGGTATTACACCACAACAGTGGCCCGAACCAGTATAAATCTTGTGTCCTTTGTGTTGCGACTTCGTCAAGTTAGTTCGTAGGATCTCAGCTGAGTTAAGACGTGGATCGGTAGGGGGGCAATCTTCGCACGCACCCCAGTGTTCGAACCTTAAGGGTTTTGCCGGAACCCGTGATCCGAAAAATACTTTGCTGCACTTTATTTTATTTCTGATCTATTATTTCAATCTATTACAACTTTCTCCTGTCAACACGCAATTTCTAGCACCATTACCCGAAAGGGATTGACAACCACTTTAGCATGTCGGGTTGTGAGGTGTTGTTATTTGTGTGCAGGGGTTGTTTACGTTGTGTTGCTTGGTTCTCCTACTGGTTAGATACCTTGATTTCATAACTGAGGGAAATACTCTACCGTCGCTGTGCTACATCATCCCTCCCTCTCCGGGGAAATACAACGTAGTTCCAGCTGCCATCAAGGAGAATTTCTGGCGCCATTGCCGGGGAGGATCTTCAACATAACCAGGTTCCTAATCACAAATCTCATCTCCTCGCAATTTACATTATTTTCCATTTGCCTCTCATTTTCCTCTCCCCCACTTCACAAAAATTTGCTGTTTTATTCGTCTCTCTTTTTCCGTTCGTTGTTTTCTTGCTGGATCTCTTTTTGAGTGCAATCTTGTTGTGTGGTCATCATGGCTCAAGAGAACACCAAGTTATGTGATTTCTCAAATACCAACAACAATGATTTTATTGGCACTCTGCTTGCTCCTCCTACCACTAGTGCGGAGACTTGTGATATTAATACTGCTTTGTTGAATCTTTTTATGAAAGACCAATTTTCTGGTACTCCTAATGAGGATGCCGCGTCCCATCTTAATACCTTCATGGAATTATGCGATATGCAAAAGAAAAAAGATGTGGACAATGATTTGGTCAAGATGAAATTATTTCCGTTCTCTTTGCGTGACTCTGCAAAAATTTGGTTCTCTTCTTTGCCTCGTAATAGTATCAATTCTTGGAATAATTGCAAAGATGCTTTTATCAGTACGTATTTTCCTCCCGCAAAAATTATTGCCCTTAGAACCCAGATCATGAACTTCAAGCAACTTGAACATGAGCATGTTGCGCAATCTTGGGAAAGGATGAAAATGATGCTAAGGAATTGCCCAACTCATGGGTTAAATCTTTGGATGATCATACAATTTTTTAATGCGGGATTGAATTTTGTTTCTCGTAATCTTTTAGATTCCACCGCGGGTGGTACTTTTATGGAAATTACTTTGGGTGAAGCCACAAAATTGCTTGATAATATCATGGAAAATTATGCTCAATGGCAAACTGAAAGAGCTCCTAATAGTAAAAAAGTTAATTCGGTCAAAGAAATTTCTTCTTTGAGTGATAAAGTTGATGCTCTTATGAAATAGGTTGCTAGTAAAAGTTCTCCTATTGATTTTAATGATATGCCTTTGTCTATTTTGATTGAGCAAAATAGTGATGCCATCGATGTGAATTTTATCTCTAGAAATAATTTCAACAACAATGCTTATAGAGGTAATTTTAATCCTAGGCCTTTTCCGAGTAATTCCTCTAATAATTATGGTAATTCCTATGGAAATCAATCTTATAATAATAATAGGAACACCTTTGATCTTGAGAATAATATTAAAGAATTTATCAACACACAAAAAGTTTTCAACACTTCCATAGAAGAAAAGTTGAACAAAATTGATGATTTGTCTAGAATTGTTGATAGAATTTCTCATGATGTGGAAAATCTCAAGATGAAATTTTTTGTGCCTAAAGTAGATGAATCAATTAAAGCTCTTTATGTGTTCTATGGATGAAAGTAAGAAAAGAACTGTTATGCTTAGAGCTAAAAGATAATTTTTGAAAAATATTTTTCTAGTGATTATTATTGTAAAGATGATGAAGATCTTAAAACGGTTGGTGTTTCTTATATTGATTCCTTGTTTAGTAAAGTTAATAATTATGAACAAGGGACTGGAGAAGAGTCAACTTTATCTAGAAGGCATCCCAATATTTTGAAGGGTGAAAATCTTGTTGACAAAATTGATGAAAGTGGCTTTGGAGAGGTCAAAACTTTAGCTAGTAATGCACCCACTATTTTGGATTACAAAGACTTTAATTATGATAGTTGCTCTTTGATTGATTGTATTTCTTTGTTGCAATCCATGATAAATTCACCCCATGCTTATGAACAAAATAAAGCTTTTACTAAACATATCGTTGATGCTATGATGAAAGCTCTTGAAGAAAAATTGGAATTAGAAGTTTCAATTCCTAGAAAATTGTATGATGAATGGGAACCTAGTATCAAAGTCAAGATTAAACATTATGACTGTTTTGCTTTGTGTGACTTGGGTGCTAGTGTTTCCACAATTCTGAAATCTTTATGTGATGTGCTTGGTCTTACCAATCTTGAAGAATGTTCCTTGAATTTGCATTTGGCAGATTCTACTATTAAAAAGCCTATGGAAAGAATTAATGATGTTCTTATTCTTGCAAATATGAACTATGTGCCCATAGATTTTATTGTTTTTGATATTGACTGCAATCCATCTTGTCCCATTATTCTTGGTAGACCGTTTTTATGCACTATCGGTGCCGTGATTGATATGAAAGAAGGTAATATTAAGTTCCAATTTCCTTTGAGGATGGGTATGGAACACTTTCCTAGAACTATAATTAGGCCACCCTATGAATCAATCATGAGGGCATCTTATGGAACTCAAGCAAAGATGACAAAACTTAGATCCTTGCTTTACGCCTAGTTAAGGGCGTAAAACTATAGCACTTGTTGGGAGGCAACCCAATGAATAAATTTATTTTTGCTTTTTTTCTTCCTGTTCTTGAGTGTTAGCACAATTATGCTACTGTTATGATTGTGTTTTTATGTTTTGATTAGTGTTTTTGCCAAGTAAAGCCTTTAGGATCTTCTTGGGCAATAGTTGTTTGATCTTGCTGAAAAAACAGAAAATTTATGCTCACGAAATTAATTTTCATCTTTTTATAGAGACCGATAAAATACCCATTCCAATTGCATTAGATCAATATACAAATTTCTCGGGATGTCCTCATTTTCCAGAGTTTTTGGAATTAAATAAGTATTCGAAATAGTCAGATTGCTACAGACTGTTCTATTTTGGCAGATTCTGTTTTCTTTGTGATGTGTGCTTGGTTTGATGGCTCTATGGTTTTATTTTATGACTTTTTGCCATAGAAAAGTTGGAATACAGTAGATATAATAAAAAAATATGAATTGGTTTGATACAACACTTATAGTAGTGGCTTATTATTCTTATACTAACGGATCTCACGAAGGCTTTGTTGAGTTTTGTGTGATTGAAGTTTTCAAGTTTTGGGTTATCTTACGATGGATGAAGGAAGGATATAAGAGCCTAAGCTTGGGTATGCCCCGGCATCCCAAGCTATTATCCAAGAATGAGCACCAACTAACTTGGGGATGCCCCCGAGTGGCATCCCCGCTTTCTTCCAACAACTATCGGTATTTTACTCGAGACTATATTTTTATTCATCACATGATATGTATTCTGCTTGGAGTGTCTTGTATGATATGTATATTTGCTTTTCTTATTTTGTGTTTTAAGTTATCAATCCTTGCTGGACACAACTATTTGAGAGAGCTAAAATTATGTCATGACTTGTTAGAATTAATCTCTATGCTTCACTTAAATCTTTTATAAGCTAGGACTTGCTCTAGTACTTCACTTATATCTTTTTAAGTACGGTGTGCTTAGTATTTTTGAAGAAATTCTCTCTTGCTTAACTTAGATTTATTTGAGATTTAGTTAAATTTTGAAGAAACTCTCTCTCGCTTCACTTAAATTATTTTGAGAGAAAGAAAAATTGTTATGCTCATGATCTTCACTTATATTTGGTTGAGCTTATGAAAAGAAACTCATGAAAATTAGTCCCAAAGTGATAGATATCCAAGAAGGACAAAGCAAAGAAAAATGTCATGAAGATCAATGGACAAAATAAACTTGATTCTTGGTAATAGTTTTGAGATATGATGATGTGATATGTGCGTTATGTTGATGAGTAATTGTGCTCTAGTAAGAATATGGGTGTTAAGGTTTGTGATTCCCTATGCAAGTATGAAAGTCAATAATCATGCAATGAAAATTATATCCTACTTGTGGTGCATTATTCGGTGTTAATTATGCTTAATGCTTTCTTATGAGATTATTCATTTCTTGGTTGGTCGCATCCCAATCTTTTGTTAGCCTTCATTTTGCACTAAGTATGACCTCTAGTGCATCCAAAATCCTTTAAACCAGTTTTGCCACATGAGTCCACTATATCTACCTATATGATGTATTCTTTTGCCGTTCTAAGCAAATTTGCATGTGCCATCTCTAATTTTCAAAATAAGCTTCTCTTTTGTGTGTTTGTTTCGCTCGCGGAGCAGTGAGGGTGGCTAATATTTTCCATGCTAGATGTGTTATTCTCCATATGAGTGTTTATTCAGTTGTCATTGCACGAGAGTAAGGCAAAGGTATTAGGGATGCCCAGTCCTAAAATGCAAAAAGAAATGAATTTACTTTATGTTGTCAACTAATAAATTCCTTGGAAAGTGTTGGTATGGAGGGCACCCGTGGATCCGGTTAGCCATGGAAAGTGAAATTTATGGTGGAAAAAGGAATAAACTTTATTTTCTATTTGGGAACTGCCTATGATATCTCTATGCATGGAAAGTATTGGGAACTCTAAGTCATTTTTGTTGGTGGGATGGATACACCTCCCAAAATGTTTTTATCTCAAATTTTTCGCTTTGAGCTCTGGCACCTCTACAAATCCCTACTTCCCTCTATGAAGGGTCTTTATTTTACTTTATGCAATACTTTTTTTTGAAATTTGAGTCTCCATATTCTCTCATAAAAAGCACCAACTAGGAGGCAATATGATCGTGCTCAAGTATTAGGTGTAGTTAATATTCGAGTGTGTTTCATGAATGGATCAATGTTTGAGCATGATGGTCTAGGGATAACTTATTTTAGCATTGATATTTTGAAAGACATGGTTGCCTTATGCTTGAGTATCTAAATTATTATGTCAAAACTAGACTATTGCTTTGAATCACATAAAAGCCCAAATGTTCATGCTATAAAGAAAAGAATATGATATGACTTGATGAACAACACTCCACATCAAAAATTCTGTTTTTATCACTTACCTACTCGAGGACGAGTAGGAGTTAAGCTTGGGGATGCTGATACGTCTCCAACGTATATATAATTTTTTATTGTTCCATGCTGTTTTATTATCAATCTTGGATGTTTTATAATCATTTTATAGTCATTTTATATCATTTTTTGGTACTAACCTATTGGCATAGTGCCGACCGCCAGTTCCTGTTTTTTCCATGTTTTTTACATTGAAGGAAATCAATATCAAACGGAGTCCAAATGGCACGAAACTTCACGATGATTTTTTATGGGCCAAAAGGAAGCAGATGGGCCCTGGTTGCACCTGAGGGGTGCCCCGAGGGGGGCACAACCCACCAGCGCACGCCAGGAGGCCCTGGCACGCCCCTGTGGGTTGTGCCCACCTCGAGTGCCCCCCGAGCCGCCTCTTTGCTCTATAAATACCAAAATATTCCCAAAACCCTAGGGGAGTCAACGAAATATTCATCTAGCCACCGCAGAGTCCAGAGACACCAGATCCAATCTAAACACCATACAGAGGGGTTCACCACTTCCATTGGTGTCTCTCCGATGATGCGTGAGTAGTTCCTTGTAGACCTTCGGGTCCGTAGTTAGTAGCTAGATGGCTTCATCTCTCTCTCTTGATGCTCAATACAATGGTCTCTTAGAGATCCATATGATGTAACTCTTTTGTAGTGTGTTTTTTGGGATCGATGAACTTCGAGTTTATGATCAGATCTATGTTTTTATATCCATGAAAGTATTTGAGTTTCTTTGATCTCTTTTATGATCTCTTATAGCCTCGTATTTCTTCTCCGATATTTGGGTTTTGTCTGGCCAACTCGATCTATTTATCATGCAATGGGAAGAGGTGCGTGGTAGTGGGTTCGATCCTACGGTGCTTGATCCCAGTGACAGAAAGGGAACCGACACGTATGTATCGTTGCTACTAAGGATAAAAAGACGAGATCTATATCTACTGCCATATAGATAAACAGATCTTGTCTACATCATGCCATCGTTCTTATTGCATTAATTTGTTTTTCCATGACCTTAATACACTAGATGCATGCTGGATTGCGGTCGATGTGTGGAGTAATAGCAGTAGATGCAGGCAGGAGTCGGTCTACTAATCTTGGACGTGATGCCTATGTAATGATCATTGCCTGGATATTGTCATAATTATTTGAAGTTCTATCAATTTCCCAACAGTAATTTGTTTACCCACCATTTTCTATTTTTCTCGAGAGAAGCCACTAGTGAAACCTACGGCCCCCGGGTCTTATCTCTCATATATTTGCCTTTGCGATCTACTTTTTCCTTGCTTTTATTTTCAGATCTATTAAAACAAAAATACAAAAATACTTTGCTGCACTTTATTTTATTTGCAATCTATTATTTCAATCTATTACAACTTTCTCCCGTCAACACGCAATTTCTGGCACCGTTACCCGAAAGGGATTGACAACCCCTTTAACACGTCGGGTTGCAAGGTGTTGTTATTTGTGTGCAGGGGCTGTTTACATTGTGTTGCTTGGTTCTCCTACTGGTTTGATACCTTGGTTTCATAATTGAGGGAAATACTCTACCGTCGCTATGCTACATCATCCCTCTCTCTCCGGGGAAATACCGACGTAGTTCCAGCTGCCATCAAGGAAAATTTCTAGTAACCCACTAGTATAGGGGATTGTGGATAGAGTATTCAACCCAAATTTATAGATTCGACACAAGGGGAGCCAAAGAACATTTGAAGGTATTAGCAGCTGAGTTGTCAATTCAACCACACCTGGAGATTAATTATCTGTAGCAATATGATCAGTAGCAAAGTAATTTGATAGTTTTGATAGTAGTGAAAGTAGCAACGGTAGTAGTAACAGTGATAGCAGTAATTTGTAGCAAGTGTAACAGTGATGATAGCAATAGTAATGCAGCAAGATCAATAAGGATAAATTCGTAGGCATTGGATCGGTGACTTATTGGATGATATTCATCATGTGACAGTTATAAGCTAGGGTGATACGACACTAGCTCCAGTTCATCGATATAATGTAGGCATGTATTCCGTAAATAGTCATACGTGCTTTATTAAAAGAACTTGCATGACATATTTTGTCCTACCCTCCCGTGGCAGCGGGGTCCATATTGGAAACTAAGGGATATTAAGGCCTCCTTTTAATAGAGATCCGGAACAAAGAATTAACACATAGTGAATACATGAACTCCTCAAACTACGATCATCACCGGGAGTGGGCCCGATTGTTGTCACTCCGGGGTTGCCAGATCATAATCGTAGTAGGTCACTATAACTTGCAAGATCGGATCTAAAACATGGATATAATGATGAATTCATAAACGGTTCAGATCTGAAATCATGGCACCGGGCCCAAAGTGACAAGCATTTACCGAAGTACCGGGGGGTTACCGGAACCCCCCGGGGAGTATATGGGCCTTATTAGGCCTTAGTGGAATAGAAGAGAGGAAGGCCAAGGTGGAGGGCGCACCCCCCTAGCCCAATCCGAATTGGGTGGGGGCCGGCCTCCCTTCCTTCCTTCTCTCTCCCCCTCCCTTCTCTCCTACTCCTACTAGGGAAAGGGGGGAATCCTACTCCCGATGGGAGTAGGACTCCCCCTAGGGCTCTCCATAGAGAGGGCCAGCTCTCCCCTCCTAGACTCCTTTATATACGGGGGAAGGGGGCACCCCATACACACACAAGTTGATTGTTTAGCCGTGTGCGGTGCCCCCCTCCACAGATTTCCACCTTGGTCATATCGTTGCAGTGCTTAGGCGAAGCCCTGCGCCTGTAGCTTCATCATCACCGTCATCACGCCGTCGTGTTGACGAAACTCTCGCTCAACAATCAGCTGCATCTAGAGTTCGCCGGACGTCACCGAGCTGAAAGTGTGCAGATCACGGAGGTGACGTACCTTCGGTGCTAGGATCGGTCAGATCGTGAAGACGTACGACTACATCAACCGCGTTGTCATAATGCTTCCACTTACGGTCTACGAGGGTACGTGGACAACACTCTTCCCCTCTCGTTGCTATACATCGCCTAGATGGATCTTGCGTGTGCGTAGGACATTTTTGAAATTACTATGTTTCCCAACAGTGGCATCCGAGCCAGGTCTATGCGTAGATGTTATATGCACGAGTAGAACACAAAGGAGTTGTGGGCGTGGGTATATACATATTGCTTGCCGTCACTAGTTGATTCTTGATTCAGCAGTATTGTTGGATGAAGCGGCTCAAACCGACATTACGCGTATGCTTACGCGAGACTGGTTCTACCGACGTGCTTCGCACATAGGTGGCTAGTGAATGTCAGTTTCTCCAACTTTAGTTGGATTCAATGAACAGGGTTCTTTCTGAAGATCAAAAAGCAATCACTATACCACGTTGTGCTTTTTGATGCGTAGGTAAGAACGGTTCTTGATCAGCCCGTAGTAGCCACGTAAAACTTGCAACAACAAAGTAGAGAACGTCTAACTTGTTTTTGCAGGGCATCTTGTGATGTGATATGGTCAAGACGTAATGAGATATAAATTGTTTTGTAGAAGTTATCGGCTACTGGTAGGAGCCTTATGGTTGTCTCTTTATTGCATAAGATGCAAGCGCCATACAATTGCTTTAATTTATCTCTATGCGATAGCAACAGTTGCAAAAAGCAATAGTTGGCGAGACGACCATGTGTAGCATCCCAAATTTTCAATTTGGAATGTTATACACTAGATCATCATTGCATATCATATTTATTGCATTTTGGTTGATCCTAGAAATTTCACGCAACTCAAGGACCCTCGGAGAGAGTTGGGGATTTCGTTATTTTCATATTTGAGTTGTCTCAAATTTTGAAAAATAGGATCATTTGATTTTATTTATTTTCTCTTCAATTATTTCTATTACAAAAATATGAGAGAGGGAATAAAATGACTTTCCCAAAATAAAGAAATATTGAGGATTTAATTAAAAAATCAAATAAGATATTATTCTGGTTTTATTTGCTATTTTATGTGAATTTAGGAAAAATGCGTGTTTTTCAAAATTGCATTTAGGCCCCAAATAAATGTTCATCTTGTGTGGCTTGATTTTCGAAGCCGGGGAAAATTTATTTCGGGATTTTTGGAGTCCGTTTAGTATTTCTTTTGTTTTTTTCCGAGCATAATTATTTTAAAAAAAAGTCCGAACCGACCTTGGGCCGTAACCGGCCAGGACTCCTCCTGGCCGGGCCTCTTATAAGCGCCCCAAGGCCCCCGGCCAAGCCCAGCCGCGCCCCCGCCTGAAAACCCTAACCCTAGCCGGCCGCCGCCGCGGCGCGCCGCCGCCCCGCCGCCGCCCGCCCGCGCCGCCCCACCGCCGCCCGCCTGCGCCGCCGCCGCCCCGCCGCCGCCGCCGGAGCGCCGCCGTTCGCCGGAGGTAGTTTTTTTTTCGCCTCCGGTTTTTCTCGAAAAACCGTTCAGTTTTCTCACGGTTTTGTTCGTTTTTTTAGTTTCGGTTTTTTTCAAAAAAGACCGGGTTTTCCGATTTAATTAATTAGCAAATGTCCGTCCGTTCGTTCGTTTTAAAGAACGTTCATCGTTTTTCTTTTTCTCAGATTAAATCCGTGGTTTTTCTGATCGAGATTCCTGATCCGATTTTCATTTTAGTCTAACTTTTCGCTCGTTTATCGGAATCAGGCTATTCAAGCGCCTGGAGTTTCGTCTCGAAACCCTCTTTCCGTTTAACCAACTCAAACAAGTTTTTGCCACTGTAAAAATTGCCCTAGATCCAGAATAGTAAACGAAGCCTGTTTCTTTTGCCGTTTGTCTTTCATTGCTTCGTTCGATTTGATTCTTTTTGCCAACCGGAGTTCTTAAGTTGAACTTTCTGGTTAGATCTCTTATTTGAGTTTTACCTGTGCATTAGTTGAGTACTTATTGTATGATTCTTTGTTTGCGATAGAGTACCCGGAGTGCGCCGCTTGCTACTTCGAATCACTAGGTTTCCCGGATCATCAGCAAGGCAAGTAACACTTTGATCATGTTTTCCCTCTACCCAGTTTTATTGCATTAGATCAATCCTCACACATTGCATGATTAGGATCTAATTAAATTGTGGGTTTGGGAAGTAGTTGAGGTAGTACCTATTAGCTGTTATTATCAAACCTTTGGGAGTTACTTCTGCATTTGCTTATTATGCCATGCTATGCTAGTAGACGTGGATTGGGTGAGTGTATCCATGACAGATGTGAGATTGTCAATTAATGGTTTATTTAAGGTGGCAACTTAAACACACATCTGGGTGGATTGAGGCACCTGGGTATTCCAGCGATTGCCTGTTTTTCTTTTGGACCGCCACCCAGGCTCAAAGGGATCATGAGATTATTCATGCTAGAAACTTCCGTGTGCAGCCACAAGCTATTATGGGCTCTAGCATAGTTGAGTAAGTTGTGTGAACTCTTACAGTGGTAGACTAGCAGATGTAGGGGAAATTAGGTGTAACGGTCTACCCGATCGTAAGGTGCTAGCACTTCTGAAAGACTATGTCTCGGTCATCCGTCTTCTCAAACACCATGTAGTGCGAGAAACCAAATGGAGGTGATCGAGTCTTGTGGGGAAAAGTGTGCAAACCTCTGCAGAGTGTATAAACTAATCATGATTAGCCGTGTCCCCGGTTATGGACATCTTGAGTATCTAGTACCTGGATTATCATGTGAATCTCATCATGTTACTCTAAAAATTAATTTTGTTGGGTTTTGTTTAATGACGATGCTTAATTGGGATTGAGAATGCTGTCAACCATTCTCAATGTTTAACAACTACCATGATAGTTAAATAAAATTTATTCCTTTGCAGTAGGGAAAAATTGGCTTTACGCAAAACTATAACCATAGAGCTTTCCACCAGCCAGATATGCATATAGAATAGCCTATTTCATTCCATTGCTCTCTATGTGTTATTTTGCCAGCATATTCCATGTGCTGACCCGTTTCGGGCTGCAACGTTAACGTTGCAGACTTTTCAGACGACGATTAAGGTGTTTTTAGGTCGTGGTTCTATACTCAGTGATGCCGTTGGAGTTGATGGACTCACTTATCTTCCAAGCCTTCCGCTGTTATCGTTATTAGATGGCCTTAAGCCATATTTATTGTAATAAGTTCTCTTTTGAGAAATTCGATGTAATAAGTGTGTGATTGCTACTCTGTTATAAATCCTTCGAGTACTGTGTGGTGTCAGCATTACTGATCCATGGATGACACCTGAGCACAGAGATTAGACCGTTTGAGGTCTGGTCGCTACAATATGGTATCAGAGCACACGCTGACTGTAGGACACGACCACTAAGCTAAAGACCTAGATCACTACTCACTCTCTTCTCTTTCTAACTTCTCATCTTTTCTACTCTTTAGGATGGCGGATGCAAGGAACAAGTTCACGCAACCGGATGAAGATACACCCTTTGGACGTCACTTGAAGGATGTCACTAGATACATGAACATAGGAGTACCAAGCTTCACCGGAACCTACAACGCCACTTTACCTGAAGAAGAGCGCTGGATGATTCAAGTTCAAGTTCCAGGAAGGACGTTCATGCCAGTCACCGAGCCCATAGAGTTTTCTTTTGATGCACCAACTTGGAGTCTAGGAAAGAGCATGGCAGCTCACATCGCCATGGGACGTATTGGAGAAGTATACCGCAATGATCTTAAGGATACTATCTACCAGATTTGTGGGCACCGAGATGAGCACTGGGAGATGATCAGCACCAAAAAGGATAGATCAGTCGCAGCTTTTATCCAGGAGTTAAACCAGCACATTCGACGTCAGGAGAACCAGATGTGCACCGACATGATAGATCTGAATAAGGCGAGGACAAGAATCAAGGAACTGGAGGAAGAACTCAAGGCTACACATGAAGATTATGAAGAGGAAATTGAAGTATTAGTGGAGAAGAATGACGATGTGATCAAGAAGATTGGAATATTCATGGGAGGAGGCCCTACGCCAGTAGAAGACGATGAAGAACCCAAGGAGATTCGTCCGGAAGACTACATCATCATTGACGACACCGACTCGGATCCAGATGATAGAGATGATGACTATGTTGATGAAGCTGGAGCAGATATAATGGAGTCTGCAACCAAAGAATATTTCTAGTAGACCACCTCATCAGTAGTAGTAGTCCACCATGTAAATATAGTAGTCCGAGCACTTTTGCGATAGTTAGATCGATTGTATGCCCTTGTTTGATTGATTGGATGAAGTGAATTGTTTGCTTTTGCCTCATGTGCATATGGGTAGTGTTTTCTCTTTAGACCCCTCTCTATTCTTAAATCTCATCTTTTCTAAACCCTTAGATGCCTCCGAGACGTGACCCCAGATTTACCTTTCCACCGGAGCTCACCCAGTTGATCCAGCAGCAGAACACATTGATGCAGTTGCTAATCCAGAATCAGAATCAGGGGAACAACAACAACAACCCACCACCACCACCACCACCACCTGTTGATCACTTAGCCCGTTTTCTTAGGCTGAATTCGCCGGTGTTTTCCAGTAGCACCGAGCCGATAGTAGCAGATGATTGGCTCCGCAAGACAGCTAGAGAGTTGACCATAGCAGGATGCACGGATGCAGAAAAG
Source organism: Triticum urartu (assembly GCF_003073215.2). NCBI lineage: Eukaryota > Viridiplantae > Streptophyta > Magnoliopsida > Poales > Poaceae > Triticum > Triticum urartu. Next base: position 384,887,317 of record NC_053023.1, on the reverse strand, counting down.
GTGAAGTTTGCCGCACATAAGCTTGAAGGACCCGCAGCATCATGGTGGGAGAATTTCACAACCACTTTCCCTGTCGACACTGTCACATGGGACCAGTTTCAGCAGGCTTTTCGAACTGCCCATGTTTCAGCAGGAGCTATGGCCATGAAGAAGCGAGAGTTTCGCAACTTGCGCCAAGGAGGACGGACAGTTGGCCAGTATGTGGAGGACTTTAGTAAATTAGCACGTTATGCCCCAAATGACGTTGCTATGGATGCAGCTAAGCAGGAGAAGTTTCTGGAAGGGCTGAACGATGAGTTGAGCATGCAGTTAATGGTAGCCACCTTCAACAACTACCAGGAGTTGGTAGATCGTGCTCTCATGATTGAAGGGAAGTAGCAACAGATTGAGAATCGCAAGAGGAAGTATGGACAAGGGAAGTACAATTCAGGAGCTCAGCAGAAGCCACGTTTTACCCCTAGACCGGAAGGACATTTTTAGCATACCCATGGAGGAGGTAGCTCGCACAATCACAACGGCACCAAGAATGGTAATGGGAATGGAGGAAGCAACAGCCAGAACCGCACCAACCCATCGACCCCAGCCAAGAGAGACCTAAGCCAAGTCACTTGTTTTAAGTGCCAGAAGACCGGACATTATGCCAATGAATGTCCTGAATCCCAAAATGGAAATGGCAATAGAAGCTCTGGAAAGAAGCCGAACCCTTTCAACAGGGGACAGGTGAACCACGTTAATGTGGAGGAGGTTGAAGAGCAGCCGGATGCAGTAATCGGTAAGTTTTTGGTTAAGTCATTTACTGCACTCGTTCTTCTTGATACTGGTGCATCGCATTCATACATATCAAGGGGATTTGTGGATAAGTATAAACTGCCCACCAAAGTTCTTAGAACACCTATGTTAGTAAGCTCACCAGGAGCGGAGTATATGGCTAGCCAAGGATGTTTTCAAGTGCCATTAAGTATAGGTAGGCATGTGTTCCCCTCAGATTTGGTAATATTGGAATCACAAGGTTTGGATGTAATTCTGGGAATGGATTGGTTGTCGATGTATGGAGGAAACATCGATTGCGCCAGTAAGTCAATCTTGCTTACCACTCCAGAAGGGAGAAGGATCAAGTATGTATCCCGGCATGTGCCGAAGAGGACTCAAGTAAATTGTTTAACAGGAGTTGTGCAGGAGGAAGTACCAGTAGTGAAGGATTTCCCTGATGTATTTCCAGAAGAGTTGCCAGGCATGCCACCGGATAGAGATATTGAGTTTTTGATTGAGCTTTTGCCAGGCACAGGGCCAATATCAAAGAGACCATATAGGATGCCTGCAAAGGATTTGGTGGAAATTAAGAAGCAAATTAAGGAGTTACTGGATAAAGGATACATTCGCCCAAGTTCATCGCCTTGGGGATCGCCAGTACTTCTAGTGGAGAAGAAGGATGGATCGTTAAGGATGGTTGTTGATTATCGAGGTTTGAATGAAGTAACCAGCAAGAACAAGTACCCACTACCGATGATCAATGATCTGTTTGATCGATTGCAAGGAGCTAAGGTATTTTCCAAGATTGATCTGCGGTCAGGATACCACCAGTTGAAGATTCGAGAACAGGATATACCTAAGACGGCTTTTACCACCAAGTATGGGCTGTACGAGTATACCGTTATGTCATTTGGTCTAACTAACGCACCTGCATATTTTATGAACATGATGAACAAAGTGTTTATGGAGTTCTTGGATAAGTTCATCATAGTGTTCATTTATGATATCCTGGTTTACTCGAAGAATGAGGAGGAGCATAAGGAGAATTTGCGTTTGGTTCTTGGAAAGCTCAGAGAACATCAATTATATGCCAAGTTTAGCAAATGTGAGTTTTGGTTGAAAGAAGTTGGATTTCTCGGACACATTATATCCGGAGAAGGTATAGCAGTAGATCCCACTAAAGTTGATACCGTAACCAAGTGGGAAGCGCAACAACAGTTGGAGAGATCCGGAGTTTTCTTAGACTCGCATGATACTACCGGAGGTTTATTGAGAATTTCTCAAAGATTGCGAAGCTTATGACGGAGTTGTTGAAGAAGGATACCAAGTTCATATGGACTGAGGAATGTGAGGCTAGTTTTCAGGAGTTGAAGAAATGTTTGGTTACCTCACCAGTGTTGATTTTACCGGATCAGACCAAGGATTATGAGGTGTATTGTGATGCTTCACGTCGAGGACTTGGAGTAGTTCTTATGCAGGAAGGAAGAGTTGTTTCATATGCCTCACGACAGCTTAAGCCCCATGAGTTGAATTATGCTACGCATGATTTGGAGTTAGCAGCCGTAGTGCATGCATTGAAGACTTGGAGACATTTTCTGATTGGAAACCATTGCGAGGTGTACATGGATCACAAGAGTTTGAAGTATATTTTCACACAGAAGGAGTTGAACCTCAGACAAAGGAGATGGTTGGAGCTCATCAAGGATTATGATATGAAATTGCATTATCACCCCGGAAAGGCTAACGTAGTAGCTGACGCGTTGAGCCGCAAGAGCCATGTCAACACCCTAATGACGGGAGATTTACCAAGGGAGTTGGCCGAAAATCTTTGAGAGCTATGTTTGGAAATAGTTCCAAGAGGCTATGTAGCAGCATTGGAGATTCAGTCTACGTTGATGGATAAGATCAGAGAAGCTCAAAAGACTGACAAGGAGATTGCTTCTATTAAGGAGAAAATGAGCAAAGGAAAAGCTAAGGGATTTCGTGAGGATGAGCACGATACCTTATGGTTTGAAGACCGTGTTTATGTATCAAATGATTCGGAGATCAGGAAGTTAGTTCTACAAGAGGCCCATGATTCACCGTATTCGATTCACCCAGGAAACACCAAGATTTATTTGGATTTGAAGGATATTTTCTGGTGGACCGGAATGAAGAAGGATATTGCGGAATATGTAGCAGTTTGTGATGTATGTCAGAGAGTAAAGGCAGAGCATCAGAAGCCAGCCGGATTGCTATAGCCATTGCCAATACCCGAATGGAAGTGGGATAAGCTAGGCATGGATTTTATTACAGGATTGCCCAGAACACGTTCAGGCGATGACTTGATATGGGTTGTAGTCGATCATTTGACAAAGGTAGCTCATTTCATTCCAGTGAAGACTACCTATACCAGTGCAAAGTTGGCAAAGATATACATGACTAGAATCATTTGTCTGCATGGAGTTCCAAGGAGCATAGTATCAGATAGAGGAACCCAATTTACCTCAATGTTCTAGAATTAGTTGCATGAAACTTTGGGAACCAGACTGGAGTTTAGCACAGCTTTCCACTCGCAGACAGATGGACAGACTGAGAGAGTCAATCAGATTTTGGAGGATATGCTAAGAGCTTGTGCGCTAGATTACGGATCTAGCTGGGACGAGAATTTGCCATATGCAGAGTTCTCTTACAACAACAGCTATCAATCCAGTTTGAAGATGGCCCCTTTCGAAGCCTTGTACGGAAGAAGGTGCAGGACCCCATTGTCTTGGGATGAAGTTGGAGACCGCCAGTTGTTTGGACCGGATCTGATAAAGGAGTCTGAACAGAAAGTGAAATTGATTCGCAATAGGCTCAAGGTAGCTCAATCCAGGCAGAAGAGTTATGCAGATTCTAAACGCAAGGAGACAGTTTACAAAGTCGGAGACCGAGTTTATCTTCGAGTATCACCACTTCGAGGAGTTAAGCGCTTTGGAGTTAAGGGAAAGTTAGCGCCACGTTCTGTAGGCCCATACAAAGTTTTGGAGCGTATGGGAGAAGTTGCCTATAAGTTGGAATTGCCCGAAGGATTGTCAGGAGTTCACGACGTGTTTCATGTATCCCAATTGAAGAAGTGCCACACAAAGATGGCTGACATACTGCTGAGAGATACGGTACCATTGGAAGCGATTCAGTTGGATAGTGATTTGACCTATGAGGAGAAACCAGTTAAGATACTAGAGTATGCCAGTCGAGTCACCCGCGGCAAGGTTATCAAGTTTTGCAAGGTTTGGTGGAGCCACCACACGGAGGATGAAGCCACCTGGGAACGAGAAGAAGATTTGCTAAAGGACCACCCTCACCTATTTTCTAGCCAACCCGAATCTCGAGGGCGAGATTCATCTTAAGGGGGGTAGGTTTGTAACATCCCAAATTTTCAATTTGGAATGTTATACACTAGATCATCATTGCATATCATATTTATTGCATTTTGGTTGATCCTAGAAATTTCACGCAACTTAAGGACCCTCGGAGAGAGTTGGGGATTTCGTTATTTTCATATTTGAGTTGTCTCAAATTTTGAAAAATAGGATCATTTGATTTTATTTATTTTCTCTTCAATTATTTCTATTACAAAAATATGAGAGAGGGAATAAAATGACTTTCCCAAAATAAAGAAATATTGAGGATTTAATAAAAAAATCAAATAAGATTTTATTCTGGTTTTATTTGCTATTTTATTTGAATTTAGGAAAAATGCGCGTTTTTCAAAATTGCATTTAGGCCCCAAATAAATGTTCATCCTATGCGGCTTGATTTTAGAAGCCGGGGAAAATTTATTTCGGGATTTTTGGAGTCCGTTTAGTATTTTTTTTGTTTTTTTCCCGAGCGTAATTATTTAAAAAAAAGTCCGAACCGACCTTGGGCCGTAACCGGCCAGGACTCCTCCTGGCCGGGCCTCTTATAAGCGCCCTGAGGCCCCCGGCCAAGCCCAGCCGCGCCCACGCCCGAAAACCCTAACGCCAGCCGCCGCCGCCGCTGCCACGCCGCCCTGCCGCCGCCGCTGCCGCGCCGCGCCGCCCCGCCACCGCCGCCGGAGCGCCGCTGTCGCCAGACCGCCGCCGCCGTTCGCCGGAGTCACCGGAGGTAGTTTTTTTTTTTCTTTTTCGCCTCCATTTTTTCTCGAAAAACCGTTCGGTTTTCCGACGGTTTTGTTCGTTTTTTTAGTTTCAGTTTTTTCAGTTTATTTAATTAGCAAGAGTTCGTCCGTTCGTTCGTTTTAACGAACGTTCATCGTTTTTCTTTTTCTCGGATTAAATCCGCGGTTTTTCTGATCGCGATTCCTGATCCGATTTTCGTTTTAGTCTAACTTTTCGCTCGTTTATCGGAATCAGGCGATTCAAGCGCATGGAGTTTCGTCTCAAAACCCTCTTTCCGTTTAACCAACTCAAACAAGTTTTTGCCACTGTAAAAATTGCCCTAGATCCAGAATAGTAAACGAAGCCTGTTTCTTTTGCCGTTTGTCTTTCATTGCTTCGTTCGATTTGATTCTTTTTGCCAACCGGAGTTCTTAAGTTGAACTTTCTGGTTAGATCTCTTATTTGAGTTTTACCTGTGCATTAGTTGAGTACTTATTGTATACTTGTTTGTTTGCGATAGAGTACCTGGAGTGCGCCGCTTGCTACTTCGAATCACTAGGTTTCCCGGATCATCAGCAAGGCAAGTAACACTTTGATCATGTTTTCCCTCTACCCAGTTTTACTGCATTAGATCAATCCTCACACATTGCATGATTAGGATCTAATTAAATTGTGGGTTTGGGAATTAGTTGAGGTAGTACCTATTACCTGTTATTATCAAACGTTTGGGAGTTACTTCTACGTTTGCTTATTATGCCATGCTATGCCAGTAGACGTGGATTGGGTGAGTGTATCCATGACAGATGTGAGATTGTTAATTAATGGTTTATTTAAGGTGGCAACTTAAACACACATCTGGGTGGATTGAGGCACCTGGGTATTCCAGCGATTGCCTGTTTTTCTATTGGACCGTCACCCAGGCTCAAAGGGATCATGAGATTATTCATGCTAGAAACTTCCATGTGCAACCACAAGCTATTATGGGCTCTAGCATAGTTGAGTTAGTTGTGTGAACTCTTACAGTGGTAGACTAGCAGATGTAGGGGAAAGTAGGTGTAACGGTCTATCCGATCGTAAGGTGCTAGCGCTTCTGAAAGACTATGTGTCGGTCATCCGTCTTCTCAAACACCAAGTAGTGCGAGAAACCAAACGGAGGCGATCGAGTCTTTTGGGGAAAAGTGCGCAAACCTCTGCAGAGTGTATAAACTAATCATGATTAGTCGTGCCCCCGGTTATGGACATCTTGAGTATCTAGTACCTGGATTATCATGTGAATCTCATCATGTTACTCTAAAAATTATTTTTGTTGGGTTTTGTTTAATGACGATGCTTAATTGGGATTGAGAATGCTGTCAACCATTCTCAATGTTTAACAACTACCATGATAGTTAAATAAAATTTATTCCTTTGCAGTAGGGAAAAATTGGCTTTACGCAAAACTATAACCATAGAGCTTTCTACCAGCCAGATATGCATATAGAATAGCCTATTTCATTCCATTGCTCTCTATGTGTTATTTTGCCAGCATATTCCATGTGCTGGCCTGTTTCGAGCTGCAACGTTAATGTTGCAGACTTTTCAGACGACGATTAAGGTGTTTTTAGGTCGTGGTTCTATACTCAGTGATGCCGTTGGAGTTGATGGACTCACTTATCTTCCAAGCCTTCTGCTGTTATCGTTATTAGATGGCCTTAACCCATAGTTATTGTAATAAGTTCTCTTTTGAGACATTGGATGTAATAAGTGTGTGATTGCTACTCTGTTATAAATCCTTCAAGTACTGTGTGGTGTCAGCATTACTGATCCAGGGATGACACCTGAGCACAGAGATTAGACCGTTTGAGGTCTGGTCGCTACACCATGTGACGACACATTGATAGAGATCAATATGATGGAGATCATGGTGTCATGCCGGTGACGACGGAGATCATGACGGTACTTTGGAGATGGATATCAAAGGCACAAGATGGTGATGGCCATATCATGTCTCATATTTTGATTGCATATGATGTTTATCTTTTATGCATCTTATTTTGCTTAGTACGACGGTAGCATTATGAGATGATCTCTTACTAACATTTCAAGGTATAAGTGTTCTCCCTGAGTATGAACTGTTGCGACAGTTCTTCGTGCTGAGACACCACGTGATGATCGGGTGTGATAAGCTCTACGTTCACATACAACGGGTGCAAGCCAGTTTTGCACAAGTAGAATACTCAGGTTAAACTTGACGAGCCTAGCATATGCAGATATGGCCTCAGAACACTAAGACCGAAAGGTCGAACGTGAATCATATAGTAGATATAATCAACATAGTGATGTTCACCATTGAAAACTACTCCATCTCATGTGATGATCGGACATGGTTTAGTTGATATGGATCACGTGATCACTTAGATGATTAGAGGGATGTCTACCTAAGTGGGAGTTCTTAAGTAATATGATTAATTGAACTTTAATTTATCATGAACTTAATCCTGATAGTATTTGCATATGTATGTTGTAGAACAATTGCTCGCATATAGCTTCCCCATTTTATTTATGATATGTTCCTAGAGAAAACTATGTTGAAAGATGTTAGTAGCAATGATGCGTACTAGCTCCATGATCTGAGGATTATCCTCATTGCTGCATAGAAGAATTATGTCCTTGATGCACGGCTAGGTGACGGACCTATTGCAGGAGCAGATACAGATGTTATGAACTTTTGGCAAGCTCGGTATGATGACTACTTGATAGTTTAGTGCACCATGCTTTACGGCTTAGAACCGGGAATTCCAAAACATTTTGAACGCCATGGAGCATATAAGATGTTCCAAGAGCTGAAATTAGTATTTCAGACTCATGCCCAAGTCGAGAGGTATGAGACCTCAGATAAGTACTTTGCCTACAAGATGGAGGAGAATAGCTCAGCTAGTGAGCATGTGCTCAGAATGTCTGAGTACTAAAATCACTTGAATCAAGTGGGAGTAAATCTTCCAGATAAGATAGTGACTGACAGAGTTATCTAGTCACTATCACCAAGTTACTGGAACTTCGTGATGAACTATAATATGTAAGGGATGACAAAAACGATTCCCAAGCTCTTCGCGATGCTGAAATCAGCGAAGGTAGAAATCAAGAAAAGCATCAAGTATTGATGGATGACAAGACAACTAGTTTCAAGTAAAAGGGCAAGGGAAAGAAAGGGAACTTCAAGAAGAATGGCAAGCAAGTTGCCACTCCCATGAAGAAGCCCAAAGCTAGACCCAAGCCTAAAACTAAGTGCTTCTACTGCAAAGGAAATGGTCACTCGAAGCGAAACTACCCCAAATACTTGGCGGATAAGAAGGATGGCAAAGTGAACAAAGGTATATTTGATATACAGATTATTTATGTGTACTTTACTAGTGTTCATAGTAACCCCTAGGTATTTGATAATGATTCAGTTGCTAAGATTAGTAACTCGAAACAGGAGTTACAAAATGAATAGAGACTAGTTGAGGGAAAAGTGACAATGTGTGTTGGAAGAGATTCCAAGGTTGATAAGATCACCATCGCATACTCCCTCTACCTTCAGGAACAATTTTGAACCTAAATAAATGTTATTTGGTGTTTGCGTTGAGCATAATATGATTGGATCATGTTTATTGCAATACAGTCATTCATTTAACTCAAAGAATAATTGTTGTTCTGTTTACATAAATAAAACCTTCTATGGTCATACACTTAAAATAAATGGTTTATTGAATCTCGATCTTAGAGATACACATATTCATAATATTGAAGCTAAAAGATGCAAAGTGTAACACCCACAATGCGGCTATATCTCCCACGTGTCGGGGCACGACTTAGAGGCATAGCCGCATGGTAGTTTGGTCGCAAGAGGGGTAATCTTCACACAATCCAATGTACTGAATAAGAAAGGGATAAAGAGTTGGCTTACTGTAGGATCGAAAGTATGTCTAGAGGGGGGTGATTAGACTACTTGACCAAATAAAAACTTATCCTTTTCCCAAGTTTAGTTCTTGGCAGATTTTAGCAACTTTGGAAAAGTCAAGCAATCTTAACACAATTCAAGCAAGCATGCAAAGAGTATATGAGCAGCGGAAAGTAAAGCATGCAACTTGCAAGAATGTAAAGGGAAGGGTTTGGAGGATTCAAACGCAATAGGAGACGCGGATGTTTTTGTCGTGGTTCCGATAGGTGGTGCTCTCGTACATCCATGTTGATGGAGACTTCAACCCATAAAGGGTAACGGTTGCGCGAGTCCACGGAGGGCTCCACCCACGAAGGGTCCACGAAGAAGCAACTTTGTCTATCCCACCATGGCCGTCGCCCACGAAGGACTTGCCTCACTAGCGGTAGATCTTCATGAAGTAGGCGATCTCCTTGCCCTTACAAACTCCTTGGTTCAACTCCACAATCTTGTCGGAGGCTCCCAAGTGACACCTAGCCAATCTAGGAGAAACCACTCTCCAAGAAGTAACAAACAATGTGTTGATGATGAACTCCTTGCTCTTGTGCTTCAAATGATAGTCTCCCCAACACTCAACTCTCTCTCACAGGATATGGATTTGGTGGAAAGAAGATTTTAGTGGAAAGCAACTTGGGGAAGGCTAGAGATCAAGAATCATATGGTAAGAATGGAATATCTTGGCCTCAACACAAGTGTAGGTGGTTCTCTCTCAGAAAAATCAAGTTGGAAGTGTAGGTTTGTTCTGATGGCTCTCTCCACGAATGAAGAGGTGGTGGAGGGGTATATATAGCCTCCACAAAAAATCTAACTGTTACACACAACTTGCCAATCTCGGTGGGACCGAATTGATAAACTCGATCGGACCGATTCAGCAAAGCTAGTGACCGTTAGGGTTTTCAGTGGGACCGACATGCAACTCGGTAGGACCGATATGATTAGGGTTAAGGCATAACATAATTTTGGTGAGACCGATTTTGGTAATAAGCTAACCAGAGAGTCGGTCAGGTAAACTCGGTGGGACCGATCGCTCATTTCGGTGAGACCGAAACGTTACGAAGGGAAAACAGAGAGTTTACATTGCAATCTCGGTGGGACCGATCGCTCATCTTGGTAAGACCGAAATGTTACGACGGGAAACAGAGAGATTACAATCCCATCTCGGTGAGACCGATATCCCTATCGGTGAGACCGATTTGCCTAGGGTTTGTGGCAGTGGCTATGACAACTGAACTCGGTGGCGCCGGATAGAAAGAATCGGTGGGGCCGAGTTTGACTTTTGGTTTAGGTCGTGGATGTGAGAAAGTAGTTGAGGGTTTTGGAGCATATTACTAAGCATTTTGAGCAAGAGCCTCATTAACAACACCTCATCCCTCCTTGATAGTATCGGCTTTTCTTATAGACTCAATGTGATCTTGGATCACTAAAATAGAAAATGTAGAGTCTTGAGCTTTGAGCTTGAGCCAATCCTTTGTCCTTAGCATTTTGAGGGGTCCACTTTTCTCATCCATGCCATGCCAATCATTGAGCTTTCCTGAGATATTAATCTTGAAATAGCATTAGCTCAATGAGCTATATGTTGTTAGGAATTACCAATGAGCTATATTAATCTTGAAATAGCATTAGCTCAATGGTCTATGAAAGCATTAGGTTACCTTCTCCCTTGTCTTACCAACAAGAGGGTTTGTGACTCCTTGAACTAGTGCAAGATGTGGAAGTTGATTGCACTTGTTCTTGCCAAAATGATAAGAGTGAAGTATGTTGGCAGAGTCACCCTCAAGAACTCTCTAGTTCTTGTTCTTCAGGATCCACATCATCTTGATGGGAATCCTTGGAGTTGTAGTCGTACTTGATGAAGTAGAACTTGATGTAGTCTTGGGAACCCACTTGACCAAGGCCTTGGGTGCTTCTTCAAATGCATCAATTTCCTCTTGAAGCTTATCCTTGCCTTTTTGCTTGTGGTCTTGTGGTGGAAGATCATCTTGAGCTTGTGTCCCTTTGAAGGAAGTAGGATCATACTTCTCTTGTTGAGGAACAAACTTCATATTGGGGTATTGATCTTCCCACTCGACTCCATTGGCATTAAACTTTCGTTCAAAACCAACACCTTGGTTCTTCCGGTGCCTTCCTTGCTTGCGTACAATTTCCTTGAATTGCTTACTCCCGGCAAGGCTCTTGTAAACACATTTCTCTATAATTCCCTTCAATAAGCTATTTTCTTGATCAAGTGTAACTTGGCTAAGAGAATCATTAGTGAAATCAAGAGAACTACTAGAAGCAACAACATTAGATTTAGCATGATTATTGTTACTACTAGAGGAAGAATCTTTCTTGTTCTTGTTACTAGACTTGACAGGAGGCATGTAAGTGGATAAGAGTAAACGCTTGGCAATGTAAGAAGAACTTTTCTTGCGAAGATCATCATTGATTTCCTTTAAGAACGCATGCTCTTGCTCAAGGTTGAGCTTTTCAAAACATAATTTCTCATGAGTCCTTAAAAGTTCTTGATGATCTCCTAAGATAGTTTCATGAGCTCACTTAAGAGTGTTTAGGTCTTTAGTTAGACACTCAATCTTCTCCTTATCATTGTCATTCGTTTTATCTTGATTAGCATGATTAATTGATGTTTCATCATAGTATTCATCACTAGAGTTGTCAACAAGTAAATCATCATCACCTAACAAGTCATCTTCATCACTATTGAAATCAACACTACTAGGAAAAGGCCTACTAGTGGCGCACCTATTTTCGCTACTAATGGCGCAATACAGGTGCACCACTAGTACCACGCCATTAGTATTTTTTACTAATGGCGCCAGGTGCGCCATTAGTATCCCACAGGTGCGCCATTAGTAACATTTTTTTATTTTTTTCAGAAATTTTGTTTAAATTTATTTTAAATTTTTTTGAATTTTTTTTTCATTTTTTCTTAATCTCAGGTCAATATGGCTTAATCTCGGGTCAATATGTTTAATCTCAAGTCAAATCGCACTCTATGGTCAAACCTCCCAAAAGGTCACCCATCCTCACACTACTCCAGCCCGAGCATGCTTAACTTCGCAGTCTATCCAACCACAGCACCAGCTCACTTCACAGGCACTTGTTGATATATCTATCATATCAAACCTATTAAACCTTGTTGATGTCTAGGACTTTATTCATGTTCATGAGTATGATGAAATTTTGAAAAAATATTTCAAACTTCCCGGTCATATTACGTATCATATTTTGGAAAAAAATTCGATTTTTTTTGAAACCAATTTTTTTCCTGTTACTAGTGGCGCACCTAGCAAACGGTGCGCCACTAGTAAGGTTGAAATTTTTTCCATTTTTTCCCTCTAGATCTTAAAAGCCCCGTAACTTTTTTCTGTTAAGTTTTTGGGGATTTTGAAAATGTTTAACGGGGTTCCCCGTTAAATTCGGATGTAACTTTTCGAGTAGATGATTTTTCATATAAAAAACTTTTTAATCCGAGTTCGTATGCAAAAGTTATGCCCATTTTACAAATTCCAGAGAGATTTTGCAAATAAAGTCAAAATTCATATTTGTAAATTTTCCCAACAAGTAGACCACATATCACATGGGAAACTTATTTTTTTTACATTTCCATCATTTTCTTTTATTTTTTTAAACTGAAAAGGCGGTCCATGGAGGGGGGGTTCATTCGGTGGAATTTTTGGGCCAAGTTAGTAATGGCGCACCGTGGGAGTGCTGCGCCATTACTAGTTAAACTAGTAATGGCGCACCACACCCACGGTGCGCCATTACTAGTTTTGAAAAAAAATAAAAAAATTGATTTTTCTTGAAAAAGCGCACTGTCCACTGGTGCGCCATTACTAACAAACTTTTTTTAAACTACTAATGGCACACGGTGGGTGTGGTGCGCCATTACTATGTCAACTAGTAATGGCGCACTATCCCATGGTGCGCCATTAGTAACATTTTTTTTCAAAACTACTAATGGCGCACCACACACCAGGTGCGTCATTAGTAATATATTACAAATGGCACACCTGTATGTGGTGCGTCATTGCTATATAGCAATGGCTGTGACGCCCGGATAATCAAGCTACAATAATCCCAATTTAATGGTGCCACGTCACCACTCTTACTGTTGCTAATCCTCAGTTGATCCAAATCACAATTAAAATTCAAATTCAAATTAAAGCCCATAATTCAAATTTCTCAAACACGCAAAATAAATTGTTCAAAGTGTGGCAAATATTCCATAACTAATTATGGTGGTGATCCAACACTTTTGTAAAGAATTTTAATGCTCTTGTGAATATAACAATGGCTAAAAATAATTATTAAATGCTTATTAAATTACAAAAATACTAGACTATTTTATTTGAACCTGAAACTAAATGTGGTAGTGGTATAATTAGTAAAACCGATTTAGGTGCTCTTCCTATATTTTATAAAGCTATTTTCTATTCAAAATAAAAGAAAACTAAAACTGTAAAAAAGAAAAACAACAAAATAGCTAATACAAAAGAAAAACCCCCTCCCCTGGGCCGGCCCAACTGGGCACGAAGCCCCCGGTCGCTCTCCCCACCTCCATGTTCATCGGTCTCAGGTCGCTAACAGGGGCATGGCTGCTCCCGACCACCTCGTCGGCGACGCTCGGAGAGGTTAAGGCCTCCACCGAGCCCCCCCCCCCAAATATTTCTCCCGCATCCGCCACTCGCTCCTCCCCCACTCTCTCCCTCGTCTCCCTCGCTCAGATCCGTCCGCACCCGCAGCCATCGTCGTCAGCCACCGCGCTCCACCACGGCCACCGACGCCCCCGCATCCATCCGCAGTTCCCGCCAGTTACGTCCTGCTCCCCTACGTCGCCTGCGCCAACGGGCTCGAGCCGGGCGCCTCTCCTTCGTGCAGGACGAGGTCGTCTTCAACCTCGAGGAGTCGCCGCCGCCATCGAATTCCGGCCACACCGAGCCTCCCTCGAGCACGCTTCGCACAACTACGGGCTCGCGGTGAGCCTCTCTTCCATTCCCCCTCTCTCCGTGCTCGTTCGCGTACTCCGTCTCTCGATCCACCGTGGCAGAAACTCGCCGCCGCCATGCTCACTGTCGTCACGGCCGTCCGCGTCCTGCCTCCGCGCGCGTCGCGGTCACCTCGCGTCGGGCCGCGCCCCGCACCACACCCTCCTTGGCCACGCGCCCGCCCGTCGCCTCGCCGTTCTTCCTGCTGCTTGCCGCTGCCCGCTGTGCCACCCGCCTGCGCACGCTCGCCGCCCTGACTACGCCTCACGCGCGCCCAGCCGCGCGAGCTCCGCCCGGCTGCTCCGCCACCCGAGCTCAGGCTCACCGCAGCCGTAGCCCCCCTGTAACCTGCACGCCCGCGTCCCCTACTGCTGCTCTTGCAGCGCTGCAGCTGCTCCTTATGCCGCGCCGCCGCGGTCCCGTACCTGCTGCCCCGCTCGCCTGCCACGCGCGCACCACAACAGCGCCTGCCTCTGCTCGTGCCGCCCAACGCCTTCCCTTGCGCCTGCCTGCGTTCGTGCACTGCATCGCTCGCGCCACGCCACTGCCAATGCTCTACTTTACTACTGCTAGTACTGTAGCTATGCTAGCTAGCTTTGCGAATATTACATCGAGTAACCCCCTCGGCAGCCCCTAAACTCCGGTTAAACAACTACTAACAGGCCAAAAATAAATATGAGCAGAATGTACACTTGACAAACTTCATATTACTCCACTGGACCAAATTCATTTGATGCATGGTTTAAGTCCTACAAAAATCACAAAATGCTATCTTTTCTTAACCCTGGCATTGTGTGTACGTGTGTGTTCTGTGTGTGGCGGCCGGTCGACTCTCCGTTAGCTAACTAGTACTCCTACTAGTTAGTCTAATCAGTGGTTAGGTATAGTGCAAATGACAGGTGGACCCCCCCCCTCTAAATATCCACTTAAAAAGAAAATGCAAGATATGTGTGAATGACACAGGGACCCCTGGACCCACTGTCAGCCTCCGGTGGCCCCACATTGTGCACTCTGCTGGGTGCACATAGCAATTTCCCCTTTTAATTCGAATTAATAATAAATTTAGAAAATGATTTACAACTTTAAAAATTAATATAAAATAAACCGTAACTCAGATGGAAAAACTTTGTACATGAAAGTTGCTCAGAACGACGAGACGAACCCGGATACGCAGCCCGTTCGTCCGCCACGCAGCCCTAACCTATCAAACTCGCAACTTTCCCCCTCCGGTTCATCTGCTCGAAAATGCAAAACACTGGGAATACTTTCCCGAATGTTTCCCCCCTTCGTCGGTATCGCCAATCCCTATGTTAGGTCACCCCTAGCACAACGTATTCCCACGTCTTGCTTTGTGTTGCATTTGATTGCTTTGTTATTTATTGTGTTCCCCCTTCGTTACTCCTTTCCGGTAGACTCAGAGACCGCTGCCGATGTCCGTGTGTTCGACTACATCGGAGATGACCCCTCCTTCTTGCCAGAGCAACCAGGCAAGCCCCCCCCCCTTGATCACCAGATATCGCCTACTCCACTCTCTATACTTCTTGCATTAGAGTAGTGTAGCATGTTACTGCTTTCCGTTAATCCTATCCTGATGCATAGCATGTCCTTGCTACTACTGTTGTTACCTTTACCTGCAATCCTAATGCTTAGTATAGGATGCTTGTTTATGATCAATAGCCCTACATTCTTGTCCGTCTGCCATGCTATACTATCGGGTCGTGATCACTCGGGAGGTGATCACGGGTATATACTATATACTTTATACATGATACATGTGATGACTAAAAGACGGGTCGGCTCGTAGGAGTACCCGCGAGTGGATCTTTGTGGCGAAGCGACAGGGCAGGTTGAGACCGCCTAGGAGAGAGGTTGGCCTGGCCCTGGTCGGCGTTCGCGGTTATTTCAAGATAACACGTTTAACGAGATCTTGGTATTTGATCTGAGTCTGGCCACTGGCCTATACGCACTAACCATCTACGCGGGGACAGTTATGGGCACTCGACGTCGTGGTATCAGCCGAAGCCTTCATGACGTCAGCAACTGAGTGGCGCGCGCAGGATTGGACCGTAAGCCTGCTCTTGTATTAAGGGGGCTAGTTCTGCTTCCGCCGCGTTCGCAACGTGCAGGTGTGCAAAGGGCGATGGGCCCAGACCCCGGCGCCATAGGATTTAGACCGGCGTGCTGACCTCTCTGTTGTGCCTAGGTAGGGCTGCGCCATGTTGATCTTCCGAGGCCGGGCATGACCTAGAAAAATGTGTCTGGCCAAATGGGATCGAGCGTGTTGGGTTATGTGGTGCACCCCTGCAGGGAAGTTAAACTATTTGAATAGCCGTGATCTTCGGTAACAGGATGACTTGGAGTTGTACCTTGACCTTATGACAACTAAAACCGGATACTTAATAAAACACACCCTTCCAAGTGCCAGATACAACTGGTGATCGCTCTCTCACAGGACGACAAGGGGAGGATCATCGGTTAGGGTTATGCTATGTGATGCTACTTGGAGGACTTCAGTCTACTCTCTTCTACATGCTGCAAGATGGAGGTGGCCAGAAGCGTAGTCTTCGACAGGATTAGCTATCCTCCTCTTATTCTGGCTTTCTGCAGTTCAGTCCACCGATATGGCCCTTTACACATTTACCCATGCATATGTAGTGTAGCTCCTTGCTTGCGAGTATTTTGGATGAGTAGTCACGGTTGCTTTCTCCCTCTTTTCCCCCTATCCCTTCTACCTGGTTGTCGCAACCAGATGTTGGAGCCCAGGATCCAGACGCCACCGTCGACGACGACTCCTACTACACCGGAGGTGCCTACTACTACGTGCTGCCCACTGACGATGACCAGGAGTAGTTAGGAGGATCCCAGGCAGGAGGCCTGCGCCTCTTTCGATCTGTATCCCAGTTTGTGCTAGCCTTCTTAAGGCAAACTTGTTTAACTTATGTCTGTACTCAGATATTGTTGCTTCCGCTGACTCGTCTATGATCGAGCTCTTGTATTCGAGCCCTCTGGCTTATAATATGATGCTTGTATGACTTATTTTATGTGTAGAGTTGTGTTGTGATATCTTCCCGTGAGTCCTTGATCTTGATCATACACATTTGCGTGCATGATTTGTGTACGGTCAAATCGGGGGCGTCACAATGGCACACCACATACATGGTGCGCCATTAGTGTCCATATTATCTATAACCCTTTTCCTAGTAGTGCAACATACTCGGGGTGTGATACCTTTGGGCCTTTAGCCAAGAAGCATCTTCCAAGTCCTTCATTTGGTGAATCAAATATGTCGTAGCAGTTGGTTGACACAAGTGCTAGACCGGCAACACCTTTATCTTGAGTATATTCGGAGTCGGAGTGATAGCTTCTCTCGGAGTGATTGTCGGAGTCGGAGCCGGATACCCATTCACCAACATGAGCTTGATGTCTTCGTCTTGTGTAGCTCCATGATGACTTGTCTTTCATTTCCGAATCTTTGCTTCTCTAGGATATTCTTCGTTCATAGCAATCATCTCTACTCCTTCTCTCTCTTGATGGTGATTCTTCTCTTCTACTTCTTCTTTTTGGAGAATCTTCTCTTCTTTTGTAGGGTGTCGTACACTCATTGGAATAGTGTCCGGGTCTTCCACAATTGTAGCAATTTCTCTCTCGACTAGAAGATCTTTTGTCATTGTAGGACCTTGACTTGGAACTTCTCTCTTTGCTTCTACTCTTGTAGAACTTGTTGAAGTTCTTCACCATTAGGCTCAATTCTTCATTGAAGGTTTGTTTCTCACTTGATGATGTGGGAGCTTCACATGAGGCTTTGTAAGCACCACTTGACTTGTTATGGAGCTCCTCCTTATCCTTGAGTGACATCTCATGCGCAACAATTCTTCCAATGACTTCTGTTGGCTTGAGATCTTTGTAATTGGGCATCATTTGAATCAATGTACATACAGTATCATATTTTCCGTCCAAAGCTCTTAGGATCTTCTTGATGATGAATTTGTCGGTCATGTCTTCACTTCCTAAGCCGGCGATCTCATTTGTGATAAGATCAAGCCTAGAGTACATTTCAGCGACACCTTCACCATGCTTCATTTTGAACTTGTCAAGCTGACTTTGAAGCACATCCAACTTGGATTCCTTGACGGAGTCGGCACCTTCGTGCATATCAATCAAAGTATCCCAAATTTCCTTTGCATTCTCAAGACGGTTGATTTTGTTGAATTCTTCGGGGCACAATCCGTTGAAGAGGATATCACAAGCTTGAGCATTGTATTGCAGCATCTTCAACTCTTCCGCGGTAGCTTCACGGTTCGGTTCTCTCCCATCAAAGAATTCACCTTGCAAGCCAATACACACAATAGCCCATACGGCGGGGTTAGGTCCAAGAATATGCATTTTCATCTTATGCTTCCAACTAGCAAAATTAGTACCATCAAAGTAAGGACCTCTACAGTGGTAATTTCCCTTGCTAGACGCCATACTCTCCTAGGTTGTGAAACCAAGGCTATGACTTCCAAAAGCTATGAAAATCAAGGCAAATGGAGACCAAAGCTCTGATACCACTTGTAGGATCGAAAGTATGTCTAGAGGGGGGGTGATTAGACTACTTGACCAAATAAAAACTTATCCTTTTCCCAATTTTAGTTCTTGGCAGATTTTAGCAACTTTGGACAAGTCAAGCAATCTTAACACAATTCAAGCAAGCATGCAAAGAGTATATGAGCAGCGGAAAGTAAAGCATGCAACTTGCAAGAATGTAAAGAGAAGGGTTTGGAGGATTCAAACGCAATAGGAGACACGGATGTTTTTGTCGTGGTTCCGATGATAGGTGGTGCTATCGTACATCCACGTTGATGGAGACTTCAACCCACGAAGGGTAACGGTTGCATGAGTCCACAGAGGGCTCCACCCACGAAGGGTCCACGAAGAAGCAACCTTGTCTATCCCACCATGGCCGTCGCCCACGAAGGACTTGCCTCACTAGCGGTAGATCTTCACGAAGTAGGCGATCTCCTTGCACTTACAAACTCCTTCGTTCAACTCCACAATCTTGTCGGAGGCTCCTAGGTGACACCTAGCCAATCTAGGAGACACCACTCTACAAGAAGTAACAAATGGTGTGTTGATGATGAACTCCTTGCTTTTGTGCTTCAAATGATAGTCTCCCCAACACTCAACTCTCTCTCACAGGATATGGATTTGGTGGAAAGAAGATTTGAGTGGAAAGCAACTTGGGGAAGGCTAGAGATCAAGATTCATATGGTAAGAATGGAATATCTTGGCCTCAAGACAAGTGTAGGTGGTTCTCTCTTAGAAAAAGAAAGTTGGAAGTGTAGGTTTGTTCTGATGGCTCTCTCCACGAATGAAGAGGTGGTGGAGGGGTATATATAGCCTCCACACAAAATCTAACCGTTACACACAACTTGCCAATCTTGGTGGGACCGAATTGATAAACTCGGTCGGACCGATTCAGCAAAGCTAGTGACCGTTAGGGTTTTCGGTGGGACCGACATCCAACTCGGTAGGTCCGATATGATTAGGGTTAGGGCATAACGTAATCTCGGTGAGAGTGATTACACAAACTCGGTAAGACCGATTTTGGTAATAAGCTAACCAGAGAGTTGGTCAGGTAAACTCGGTGGGACCGATCGCTCATTTTGGTGAGACCGAAATGTTACGAAGGGAAAATAGAGAGTTTACATTGCAATCTCGGTGGGACCGATCGCTCATCTCGGTAAGACTGAAATGTTACGAAGGGAAACAGAGAGATTACAATCCCATCTCAGTGAGACCGAGATCCCTATCGGTGAGACCGATTTGCCTAGGGTTTGTGGCAGTGGCTATGACAACTGAACTCGGTGGCGCCTGATAGAAATAATCGGTGGGGCCAAGTTTGACTTTTGATTTAGGTCATATGTGGATGTGAGAAAGTAGTTGAGGGTTTTGGAGCATATTACTAAGCATTTTGAGCAAGAGCCTCATTAACAACACCTCATCCCTCCTTGATAGTATTGGCTTTTCCTATAGACTCAATGTGATCTTGGATGACTAAAATAGTAAATGTAGAGTCTTGAGCTTTGAGCTTGAGCCAATCCTCTGTCCTTAGCATTTTGAGGGGTCCACTTTTCTCATCCATGCCATGCCAATCATTGAGCTTTGCTGAGATATTAATCTTGAAATAGCATTAGCTCAATGAGCTATATCTTGTTAGGAATTACAAAAACCACCTAGGGATAGTTGCACTTTCACTTACAATCGCCACTTCACACAAATACAAGTTAAACATACATCATCCAGAATACAATCAAAGGTCCGACTACGGAACCAAAATAAAAGAAGACAACCCCAAATGCTAGATCCCCGATCGTCCCAACTGGGCTCCATTACTGATCAACAGGAAACGAAACAAAACAACGATCAAGATCTTCCTAGAGCTCCCACTTGAGCTCGGTTGCGTCATCTGCTCTGGTATCACTAGCACTTGCAACTGTTTGGGAGTATCTGTGAGTCACAAGGACTCAGCAATCTCACACCCGCGAGATCAAGACTATTTAAGCTTATGGGTAGGATAGGGTAATGAGGTGGAGCTGCAGCAAGCACTAGCATATATGGTGGCTAACATATGCAAAAGAGAGCGAGAAGAGAAGAAACACACGATTGAGAAGCTAGAAGTGATCAAGAAGTGATCCTGAAACTACTTACGTTCAAGCATAACACAAGAACCGTGTTCACTTCTCGGACTCTGCTGAGAAGAGACCATCACGGCTACACACGCAGTTGATTCATTTTAATTAAGTGTCAAGATCTCTACAACCAGACATTAACAAATTCCCATCTGCCCATAACCGCGGGCATGACTTTCGAAAGTTCAAACCCTGCAGGGCTGTCCCAACTTAGCCCATCACAAGCTCTCATGGTCAACGAAGGATATTCCTTCTCCCGGGAAGACTCGATCAGTCTCGGAATCCTGGTTACAAGACATTTCAACAATGGTAAAACAAGACCAGCAAAGCCGCCGGATGTGCCGACAAATCCTGATAGGAGCTGCACATATCTCGTTCTCAGGGCACACCGTATTGTCCAAACTTCAGGTAGGCCAACCCAGAGTTTCCCCTAGTGGCCACCGGTGGCTGACAGGTTGGACCAACACTCACAGGAGCACTAGCCCGGCGGGGTTAAAATAAAGATGACCCTCGGGCTCCAGAAACCCAAGGGAAAAAGGATTAGGTTGTTAGGCAAATGTAAAACCAAGGTTGGGCCTTGCTGGAGGAGTTTTATTCAAAGCGAACTATCAAGGGGTTCCCATAACACCCAACCACGTAAGGAACGCAAAACCAAGGAACATAACACCGGTATGACAGAAACTAGGGTGGAAAGAGTGGAACAGAACATCAGGCATAAGGCGGAGCCTTCCACCCTTTACCAAGTATATATATATGCATTAATTAAAATAAAAGATATTGTGTTATCCCAACATAACCATGTTCCAACATGGAACAAACTTCAGCTTCACCGGCAACTAGCAATGCTATAAGAGGGGCTGAGCAAAAGCGGTACCTTAGCCAAACAACGGTTTGCTAGGATGGTGGGTTAGAGGCTTGACATGTCAATATGGGAGGCATGATATAACAAGTGGTAGGTAGCGCGACATAGTGATAGAGCGAACAACTAGCAAGCAAAGATAGAAGTGATTTCGAGGGTACGATCATCTTGCCTGAGACCCCGCAAGGAAGAAGAATGAGTCCATGAAGAAGACAAACGGACGAAGTCAAACGAATCCTCACAAACGCAACATTATTGGAACCATCCCGAAGAAGCAACACCGAAAAGAAGAAAACAACATGGTAAACAACCATCACATAAGCATGACATGATGCACAACCAATTATGATGCATGTCCGGTTTAATGAGGCATGGCATGGCAAAGTGCACAAGCAAAACTACAAGTTAAGTGGAGCTCAATATGCAACGAGTTGCATATTGACGAAACACCACATGACTTATTTAGTTCTCTCTCGGTTATGTACCCAACAATATTAAATGTTGATTAACATGGCAAGGGGTGAAGCATAATAAAACTACTTAACTAGGCAAGTTTAAATGAGGCCGGAACAACAACCAACAAGTCGGGAGAATCCCCATATGCAAATTATGGATTTGGTACTATTCTGTCCTAAACCATATTTTAGATTTGTTAAACATACAAGATGAATGCACCATGTTAAACTAGGCATTTTTCTACCCCATTTACATATAAAGTTTGTTAAGTTTGGAGCTACGGTTATTTAGTTATGAATTAAAGCATTTTAGCATGGCAATATAGCAAAAAAAGCAAACAACAAGTTTAAACATTTTTAACATGGATGAAAGTGACATATTATGAAACTAGATTAAATTCTAGTCATTTATCATATAAAGTTTGTTTAAATCTGATGCACGGTTGTAGAGTTATTAAATGCATGAACTAGGGGGACTTTTCTGTAAAATGGCATCCTCTGGGGTAATAACTAAATTCGCAGATCTGAAAAAACAACTACGGGCCGAAACAAGTTGGCCCAACAGGAGGGAAAAAATAGAGAAGGGGCGCTGGGGTGTGGCCTCACCCATGGGCCAGGCCCAGTTCGGTCGCGAGGCTTGTCGGGCGCTGCTGGGCCGGGGCAAGGCCGGCCCACGAAGGGAGGGACTCGTCCCTGACCTCCTGACGAGGACGAGGCGGGACGAACTTCGACGACGGGCGGCGACTGTGGAAGCCCGATCCGGCCGCGGACTTGGCGGATCCGGAAGGAGGCCAGGCAGGCTGGGACGGATCTGGCCGCCTGAGGTCCATTCCGGTAGGATCCGGGCGAGGCCTGCAGGCAACATGCCCTGTTACAGAGAGAGAGAGAGAGAGAGAGAGAGAGAGAGAGAGAAGGTTCAGGGAGGGAGAGACAGGGAGAAGAAGAAGAGGGGCGGCGCGATGTAACGCCCCTTATGTAACTTGCCATATTTGTATTCAAACTCTTGCCATTTTTGGCTCTAAGTTATGATATTCCCTCGTGGTTGGGTTTTGTCTTCGTTTTGCATTTTGTCCATGCCATGCATCTCATATCATGTCATCATGTGCATCGCATTTGCATACATGTTCATCTCATGCATCCGAGCATTTTCCCCGTTGTCCGTTTTGCGATCCGACACTCCTATGTCCTCCGGCGCCCCCCTTTTGCCTCTTTTCGTGTGCGGGTGTTAAACATTCTTGGAGTGGACCGAGACTTGCCAAGCGGCCTTGGTATACTACCGGTAGACCGCCTGTCAAGTTTCGTGTCATTTGGAGTTCGTTTGATACCCCAACGGTTAACCGGGGAACCGTAAAGGCCTCGTGTGTGTTGCAGCCCAACACCCCTCCAAAGTGCCCCAAACCCCATCCAAACCCCCTCCATCCTCTCGGTCGTTCAATCATGATCGCGTGGCCGAAAACCGCACCTCATTTGGACTCTCCTAACTCCCTCTAGCTATAAATAGGTGCACCCCTTGAAATTCGCGGATGAAACCCTAGCAAACCTCCCTCCTCGCCGCCGGACGCGTCCAGACCGCGCCGGACAAGTCCGCCCGCCGCCGCCCAGCGAACCAGGGGATGCCATGTGACGCCGCCAACCACCAGCCGCCGCTGGCCCGCTCGGCCCGTGCGGGGCCCTCGCGGCCTGCCCGCGCGCCGCCCGGCCTCCCGCGCCTGCCGCCGCACGCCCTCGCCGCCGCCGCCGCACGCCCTCGCCGCCGCCTCCCGCGCCCTGCCGGCGCCCCACCGCCTCGATGTCCGCATCGCCCGCCGCCACATCGCCGGCCGCCGCCCGCGTCGCGCGAGCCGCACCGCCTCGCCGCCCTTCCCGTCTGGTGCCGGATCTGGCTGCCCCGGCGCCCCTCTCCGCCACCTCGTGCTCCGGCCCCTCTCCCACGTCTCCGGCCATCGTCCGGCGTCGTCTCCGGCGAGATCCGCTGCCACCTCGTTTTGCGTGCCCGGGTCAACCCCAGATCCGGAGGTGATTTTTCCCCCTTTTGTGTGTAACTTTTTGAGGCACTTTTCATCGCATCATATCTCATCATCCGTAGCTTCGTTTTGCGCGTGTGAGATATCAAATTGTTCGTTAGGATGTACTCTTCATTTTGTTCCATTGCACCATGCTTGTTTGATTCCATCTTGATGCCTAAAATGCTGTTGTAAGAGTGCTATAAAATGTTAGTTTCTGTTTCTTAACAGATTTTGAGCATTTGTCATTTTTGCCATGATTGTTGTGTGCCTCCTATGAACTTGAGCCCTACATGTGTTTTAGGCTATGCCATGCCATCTTTACAGGGGTGTATGCCTTGTATTTTTGTGATCAATGTGGTGACTAGCACAAGCATGCAAAGTAGCTCTCGTGATGTTGCTGATTTCAGGGACTTAGAATTCTTCTAAGTCATTTCCCTGATGTTATTTTTATGCCATGTATTCATGTTGCTACAGAGTGATCCATGCCTCTTTTGAGCATGTTTAGTAAGGATGATTTTGAGATATTGTTATGTTCGATCCATCCATGTATTTGTTTGCAATTATGGAGTATCCTAGCATTACTCAATCGTGCTCTACTTTTGCTATAAAATGTTCCTGGCAGATTGTTTACGTGTTAATCAATTTTGCCGAGGTTGTTGTCCTTGATCCATGCATGCTATGAGATTGTTTTTGCCATGGTTAGGTACTTGATCATGTCTTCTTGCTGGGTGTATGCTTAGTTTGTCATGCAATGCCTTGTGTTGAGTGCATGGAGCTCGCAAACATGCCTACGTAACTCTGTTTTTTGCCATGTCCAGTTTTCTGCTAAGTCTGAATCTGTTAACGAAACTTGCTATGTTTACATGGGTGCCATCATATCTTCTGATCCTTTTTGTCTTATGGTCAGTAAGGGACTTTTGTTATATGCTTTGAGTAGATTCATGACATGCCTTGCTTGGCCATGATATGATCTTGTAGCATGTTGTTATCTTGCTCTAAACATTGCTTCCTGATGTTAAATCCTGTCATGTTGTTATTTTCACCAAGTCTGTGAGGCTGATATCTTTTGCACTTTTGCCATGCTTGTTTGAACCTGCTATTATGTGATATAGCCGTAGCTCAGTGTTCATCTTTTGTCAAACATCTTGATTGGATCACTGCCATGTGCTTTGTTGCTATGTTAGAGTGTAGTAGCTTATTTTCTTGTTGCATCTTAGATGGCATCGTGCTGTTAATCGCATAATAGTGCCATTATTGTTTTGCTTGCCATTTCCAAACCGTGCATCCGATTCTGGTGATCTTTATATAAATTTCGACCGAAATCAACTCATCTTTCCAGCGGCGCTCTTGGTTTACCAAGTTGAGGCCTGGTTCAATCTTTTCCTTTCGGAGCACGCATATGCATTGCATATTACATCCCACATATCATGCCATGTTTTGCATCATGTTGCTTGCGCATTGCACCATGGTTGATTGTGTTTGCCTTTGCTTGTGTTATTGCCTTTGGTAGAGCCAAGACACGATTACATGATCGAGGAACCCGTTGAGTACGCTTACGAGGATCAAGCTTACGTCAACTCGGGGAACTTTGCAGGCAAGATGACCATACCCTCGAAATCACTTCTATCTTTGCTTGCTAGTTGCTCGCTCTATTGCTATGCCTATGCCGCGATACCTACCACTTGCTATATCATGCCTCCCATATTGCCATGTCAAACCTCTAACCCACCTTGTCCTAGCAAACCGTTGTTTGGCTATGTTACCGCTTTGCTCAGCCCCTCTTATAGCGTTGCTAGTTGCAGGTGAAGATTGGAGTTTGTTCCTTGTTGGAACATGTTTATTGTTGGGATATCATTATTATATCTTGTTTACTTTAATGCATCTATATACTTGGTAAAGAGTGGAAGGCTCGGCCTTATGCCTGGTGTTTTGTTCCACTCTTGCCGCCCTAGTTTCCATCATACCGGTGTTATGTTCCTTGATTTTGTGTTCCTTACGCGGTTGGGTTATAATGGGAACCCCTTGACAGTTCGCCTTGAATAAAACTCCTCCAGCAAGGCCCAACCTTGGTTTTATCTTTTGCCACCTAGCCTTTTTCCCTTGGGTTCAACAGACTCAAGGGTCATCTTTATTTTAAACCCCCCCGGGCCAGTGCTTCTCTAAGTGTTGGTCCAACCTGAGCGTGTCCGGCGCCCCCTGGGCAACCAGGGTCTATGCCAACCCGACGTCTGGCTCATCCGGTGTGCCCAGAGAACGAGATACGTGCGACTCCTATCGAGATTTGTCGGCACATCGGGCGGCTTTGCTGGTCTTGTTTAACCGTTGTCGAGATGTCTTGTAACCGGGATTCCGAGTCTGATCGGGTCGTCCTGGGAGAAGGAATATCCTTCATTGACCGTGAAAGCTTGTGATGGGCTAAGTTGGGAGACACATGCAGGGTTTTGAACTTTCGAAAGTCGTGCCCGCGGTTATGGGCAGATGGGAATTTGTTAATGTCCAGTTGTAGAAAACTTGAAACTTAACTTAATTAAAATGAATCAACAGCATGTGTAACTGTGATGGTCTCTTTTCGGGGGAGTCCGGGAAGAGAACACGGTCTCGTTTTATGCTTGAACGTAAGTTGTTTTAGGATCACTTCTTGATCTTTGTAGCTTCTCGACCGTGCTTCGCCTTCTCTTCTTGCTCTAATTTGCATAAGTTAGCCACCATATATGCTAGTGCTTGCTGCAGCTCCACCTCACAACCTTTTCCTACCCACAAGCTTAAATAGTCTTGATCACGAGGGTGTGAGATTGCTGAGTCCCCGTGACTCACAAATTACTTCCAAAACCAGATGCAGGTGCTGATGATGCCATTCCAGGGGATGCGGCTGAACTCAAGTGGGAGTTCGGCGAGGACTCAGGACATTACTACGGTTCCTTTCGAGACGATCAGTAGTGGAGCCCAGTTGGGGCGATCGGGGATCTTATGCATTTGGGGTTGTCTTTATTTTGGTTCTGTAGTCGGACCTTGATTGTATTCTGTATGATGTAATGCTATATTTATGTATTGTGTGAAGTGGCGATTGTAAGCCAACTCTATATCTCCTTCTTATTCAGTACATGGGATGTGTAAAGATTACCCCTCTTGCGACATGCCTACAATGCGGTTATGCCTCTAAGTCGTGCTCCGACACGTGGGAGATATAGCCGCATCGTGGGTGTTACAAGTTGGTAATCAGAGCCTTCCCCGACTTAGGAGCCCCCTTCTTGATCGAATCGCTGGCGTTGTTGAGTCTAGAAAAATGTTTGGAGTCTTTTAGGATTATATATATCAGAGAGTAGAATTCTTTTTACTCCTCAGTCCCTTCGTCGCTCTGGTGAGGCATCCTGACGTAGAGTTTTGACTCTTCTTTTCTCAAATTTCACTAAAAAATTTAGGATCACGCGGGTATCTAGGAATCGTTCTGATGGTTTTGTGACGAGAACATTGTTCTTAGTGCCTCCTGACATTTAGGGGTTGTGGCATCCCGGGGAGTTGAGCTCTGAGGTGTTGTCATCACAATTTTATCGTTGCAGTTCTGGAATACCTGAGTTCGCCGACATCGAAAATCTCTTTTATGCAGTTGTTGGTGAGATAACCTCGACGCCACCCAGTACTGGGGCGGGAGTTCGGGAGTATTGCCATAACTCGTATAACGGATGCTTTTTGAAGGTTGAGGTAAATGATTTCCGAAGGTTTCTTGGTTATGTGTTGAAGGATGGATACAGCTGGATGTAGGATTTGCTAGTTTTGGGTGAGATATTATGCTTCCCCTGTATCCCCAACACCTGATTGCATAACCGGAAAATTTTGGGAGTTTCATAGGTGGGAATTCATGTAGCTCTAGTATTTCTTCCGCAGATATTTTGTTTGTGTTTGGGTAATCCTTACCAAGTATTTGTTCATATCCATACCTTGTTATTTTATTCATCTACCTCTATCTAAGTGGCTTCTGAATTTATGGAAGTGTGATCATTTAATGTGGAATTCATTCGTTCATTTTTGTTCGAATGTTAAGGCTATATGTTGCAATTTCGATCTATTTGATTCAGCTTGAATATATGTCTTTCAAGATGCTAACGGATGTCACCCTCTTCGCGATGGCTCCTCCAACGCATCAGAATCCAGAACCTCCGCCACCACCTCCACCTCTGGAGGCATGGCAAGCTGTGATGGCCGCTGCCAACGCCAACACGCAGATGATTATGCAACTCTTGCAAGAGCGCAACCAAGGAAATCAAGGCCATGGCAACAATCAAACTCAGTTTGCTACCCTCAACCAGTTCCTCGCAAACCAGCCGAAGTCTTTCAGTAACTATGTCGAGGCCACAGACGCTGACGATTGGCTCATGGATATCTGCAAACATTTTGAGTGTAGCAATGTCAGGCCTGAGGACTTTGTCAAGTTTGCTTCGTTCCAACTCAAAGACCAATCTGCTGAGTGGTATCAACAATACAAAGATTCCAGAGGAGGTCATGTGATTACTTGGAATGATTTCCGCCAAGACTTCAAAGCTCACCACATTCCTCAGAGTGTTGTTGAGAGTAAGCGTGAGGAGTTCCGCAACCTGAAGCAAGGCAGCTTGTCTGTTTACCAATACAACATCCTGTTCCAGAGGCTCGCTTGCTTCGCCAAGCAAGATGTCCCTGATGAGAAGAGCATGATTTATCAGTTCAGAGGTGGCCTTAGAGAAGATCTGCAACTAGCTCTTGTGCTTTTTGAGCCGAAAAAGTATGATGAATTCTACAACATGGCATTAAAGCAAGAGGCTGCTCAGCTCAAGTGCGATGCTTCCAAGAAGAGAGTCAGGGATGCAACTCCTTCTTCAACTCAAGTGGCAGCTAAGCAGCAAAAGTACCGGTTGCCTCCTCCTCCTCTGTTCCGTCAGCCTTATCAGCAGAAGAGCAAAGGTGGCAATGGATCTTCCCACCCACCCAACCCAGGCTTTCAGAACAAAACTTTGTCTCATGCTCGAAGGTCAAGTGCTCCGTATCACCGGCCGCTCTCAGAGGTTACGTGCAACAAGTGTCAGCATAAGGGTCACTATGAGAACAAATGCTTCAACCAGAGGCGTCTTCCGCCTCCTCCTCCTGTGAGATCTGCCAGCAATGTAGTGGTCAAGCATAATCCCAAGTCTGCAAAGGTCAACTTGATGAACGCAGCTTAGGCAGAGGACTCTTCAGAAGTGATCATGGGTAATCTTTATGTTAACGATATTCTTGCAAAAGTCCTTTTTGATACTGGTGCATCGCATTGTTTCATTTCAAGACCATTTGCATCTAATCATGAGTGCCTTTCCAAGATTTGCCTAGGCAGTTATCAGTTGTCTCTCCGGGTAAATTCATGAACGCAAGCTCTATGGTTCCGGATGTTCCTATCATGATGGGCGACTATAAGTTTCTGTCCTCTGCAATTGTTCTTGGTAACTTGGATATTGATCTAATTCTCCGAATGGACTGGCTTTCTAAGCACAAGGCTCAACTTGATTGTGCTGCCAGGCAGATTCAATTGACACACTCGTCTGAGGATGTGATCGTCTTTGCCGCTCGTGATGATACCATTCGACTATTTTCTCTCAATGAGAACGGCAAGTTGGATGCCATCTCTCAGATTCCAGTCGTTTGTGAATATCAAGACGTCTTTCCAGAAGAGCTTCCAGGAAGACCTCCTCACCGGCCAGTTGAATTCGTCATTGATCTTGAGCCTGGCACAGAACCTGTTTGCGAACGTCCTTACAAGCTTGGACCAAAAGAGTTGAAGGAGCTGAAGAAACAACTCGATGAACAAGAGTGTATGGGTCTCATCCGACCAAGTTCTTCTCCATGGGGTTGTGGTGTTCTTTTTGTCAAGAAGAAGGATGGCACGGACCGACTCTGTGTCGACTACCATCCATTGAACAAGAAGACCATAAAGAACAAGTACCCACTTCCCAACATCAACGAGCTTTTCGAACAACTCAAAGGTGCTCAAGTATTCTCCAAGCTTGACCTCCGTATGGGCTATCATCAAATTCGCATTCATGAACAAGACATCCCCAAGACAGCATTCAGAACAAGCTATGGTTCATATGAATACACTGTCATGTCTTTCGGCCTTGTCAACGCTCCTCCAACGTTCTCTCGCATGATGAACTTCATCTTCAACCCTTACACAAATGACTTCATCTTGGTCTATCTCGATGACATTTTGGTCTTTTCCAAGAACAAGGAGGATCATGCCAAGCACTTGAGATTGGTGCTGGACAAACTCAAAGAACATCAGTTCTATGTGAAGTTTTCAAAGTGCGAGTTTTGGCTCGATGAGGTTCTCTACCTTGGGCATATCATCTCCGCCAAGGGCATAGCTGTTAATCCTGAGAAGGTGTCTGCAATTGTGAATTGGGAACCGCCTCAGAATGTGAAGCAACTTCGCAGCTTCCTTGGGCTCGCAAGCTATTGTCGAAGATTTGTTGAGAATTTCTCTAAGATCGTGAAGCCTCTTTCCAACCTCCAGAAGCATGTGAAGTATGTATGGACGTCTAAATGTGACATCGCTTTCAACACCCTCAAACAAAAGTTAGTCACAGCTCCAGTTCTGACTCCTCCTGATGAATCCAAACCATTCGAGGTTTTCTATGATGCTTCCCTGCAAGGTCTCGGTGCTGTGTTAATGCAAGAGAAGAAAGTTGTGGACGATACCTCTGGCTAGTTGAAGCCCAATGAAAAGAACTACCCCACTCATGACCTCGAGTTAGAGGCAGTTTTCCATGCTCTTTTAACATGGAGACATCTCTTGTTAGGAAGAAAAGTGGACATCTTCACTGATCATAAGAGTCTCAAGTACATCTTCACTCAGCCCAACCTCAACCTCAGGCAGACTCGCTGGGTCAAAATGATTCAAGAGTATAATCCGAGTATTGAATATACTCCAGGCAAGGCCAATGTCATTGCTGACTCTTTGAGCAGGAAGGCTTACTGCAACAGTTTGATTCTCAAGCCCTTCCAACCAGATCTTTGTGAAGCTTTCCGCAAACATAATCACCAAGTTGTTCCTCAAGGATTCCTTGCCAACCTCCAAGTCTCTCCTACTTTGGAAGATCAGATTCGTGAGGTTCAACTTCTTGATGCCATGGTGAAGAAGGTGAAGATTGGGATTGCCAAGAGTCAAACCAAGTACAAGTGTTATCGCCTTGATGACAAAGATACTCTTTTCTTTGAGGATCGAATTGTTGTTCCTAAGGGTGACCTTCGTAAAGTCATTATGAACGAGGCTCACAATTCACTCCTATCTATTCATCCTGGAAGTACAAAGATGTACCATGACCTCAAGCAGTCGTATTGGTGGACTCGAATGAAGCGCGAGATTGCTCAGTTCATGAATGAATGTGATGTCTGTAGAAGAGTGAAAGCAGAACACCAACGGCCAGCTAGTCTCCCCCAACCTCTTGCCATTCCAGAATGGAAGTTTGACCATATTGAGATGGACTTCGTGACTGGATTTCCCAAGTCCAAGCGTGGCAATGATGCTATCTTTTTTGTCATCGACAAGCTCACTAAAGTGGCTCATTTTCTTCCTATCAAAGAATCTATCACAGCAGCTCAATTGGCAGAGCTATATACCTCCAGGATTGTCTCTTTGCACGGCATTTCGCAGTTGATATCTTCAGATCGTGGAAGCATCTTTACCTATAAGTTCTGGGATTCCTTCCAGAAGGCTATGGGCACCAACATTCGCTTCAGCACAGCCTTTCATCCTCAAACTAGTGGACAAGTCGAGCGAGTAAATCAAATTCTTGAAGATATGCTCAGGGCTTGTGTCATTTCTTTCGGTATGAAGTGGGAAGATTGTCTTCCATATGCCAAGTTCTCCTACAACAAAAGCTTCCAAGCGAGTTCAGGCAAGGCCCCATTCGAGATTCTCTATGGCAGAAAGTGTCGTACTCCTCTTAATTGGTCAGAGACTGGTGAACGCCAACTTCTTGGCAATGACTTGATCACAGAGGCTGAAGAAATGTGCAAAGTCATTCGTGAAAATCTCAAAGTCGCGCAATCGCGCCAGAAGAGTTACTATGATAGCAAGCATCGTGACTTGGCTTTCGAGATCTGAGACCATGTCTACCTCCGTGTCTCTCCAATGAAAGGTACTCGTCGCTTCGGTATCAAAGGGAAGCTTGCCCCTAGATACATGGGCCCTTTCAAGATCATTGGCAAAAGAGGAGATCTCGCCTATCAACTTGAGCTTCCGTCCAACTTTGCAAATGTGCACGATGTGTTTCACATGTCTCAGCTTCTCAAGTGTTTCAAGACTCCCGACCACACCATCAACTTCGAAGAGGTTGAGCTCCAAGAAGACCTGTCTTATCATGAGCATCCTGTTGCTATTCTTGAAGAAACCGAGCGCAAGACTCGCAACAAGTCTATCAAATTCCTGAAAGTGAAGTGGTCACATCATTCCGATCGAGAAGCCACCTGGGAATGCGAGGACAATCTCCTTTCCAAATATGCGGAGTTTTTCCAGCCCTAGATCTCGGGACGAGATCCTTTCGTAGTGGTGGAGTGTTGTAACGCCTCGTATGTAACTTGCCATATTTGTATTCCAACTCTTGCCATTTTCAGCTCTAAGTTATGATATTCCCTCGTGGTTGGGTTTTGTCTTTGTTTTGCATTTTTTCCATGTCATGCATCTCATATCATCTCATAATGTGCATCGCATTTGCATACGTGTTCGTCTCATGCATCCGAGTATTTTCCCCGTTGTCCGTTTTGCAATCCGCAACTCCTATGTCCTCCGGCGCCCCCCTTTTGCCTCTTTTCGTGTGTGGGTGCTAAACATTCTCGGAGTGGACCGAGACTTGCCAAGCGGCCTTGGTATACTACCGGTAGACCGCCTGTCAAGTTTCATGTCATTCGGAGTTCGTTTGATACCCCAACGGTTAACCGGGGAACCGTAAAGACCTCGTGTGTGTGTGTGTGTGTTGCAGACCAACACCCCTCCAAAGTGGCCCAAAACCCATCCAAACCCCCTCCATCCTCTCGGTCGTTCGATCATGATCACGTGGCCGAAAACCGCACCTCATTTGGACTCTCCTAACTCCTTCTAGCTATAAATAGGTGCACCCCTCCGAAATTCGCGGATGAAACCCTAACAAACCACCCTCCTCGCCGCCGGACGCGTCCGGACCACGTCGGACACGTCCGCCCGCCGTCGCCCAGCGAACCAGGGGCTGCCACGTGGCGCCGCCAACCACCAGCCGCCGCCGGCCCCTGCGGGGCCCCCGCGGCCCGCCCGCGCGCCGCCCGGCCTCCCGCGCCGGCCGCCGCACGCCCTCGCCACCCCTCCCACGCCCTGCCGGCGCCCCGCCGCCTCGATGTCCGTGCCGCCCGCTGCCAAATCACCGATCACCTCCTGCACCTCGCGAGCCTCGCCGCCCTTGCCGTTCGGTGCCGGATCCGGCCAGATCCGGCTGCCCCGGCGCCCCTCTCCGCCACCTCGTGCTCCGGCCCCTCTCCCTCGTCTCTGGCCATCGTCCGGCGTCGTCTCCGGTGAGATCCACCACCGCCTCATTTTGCGTGCCTGGGTCAACCCTAGATCCGGAGGTGATTTTTCCCCAAGTCCCTTTTCTCTGTAACTTTTTGAGGCACTTTTAGTCGCATCATATCTCATCATCCGTAGCTCCTTTTTGCGCGTGTGAGATATCAAATTGTTCGTTAGGATGTCCTCTTCATTTTGTTCCATTACACCATGCTTGTTTGAGTCCACCTTGATGCCTAAAATGCTGTTGCAAGAGTGCTATAAAATTTTAGTTTCTGTTTCTTAACAGATTATGAGCATTTGTCATTTTTGCCATGATTATTGTGTGCCTCCTATGAACTTGAGCCCTACATGTATGCCATGCCATCTTTATAGGGGTGTATGCCATGTATTTTTGTGATCAATGTGGTGACTAGCACAAGCTTGCAAAGTAGCTCTCGTGATGTTGCTGATTTCAGGGACTTATAATTCTTCTAAGTCATTTCCCTGATGTTATTTTTATGACATGTATTCATGTTGTTATAGAGTAATCCATGCCTATTTTGGGCATGTTCAGTAAGGATGCTTTTGAGATATTGTTATGTTCTATACATCCATTTCTTTGTTTGCAATTATGGAGTAACCAAGCATGACTCAATCTTGCTCTACTTTTTCTATAAAATGTTCCTGTCGGATTGTTATGTGTTAATCAATTTTGCCGAGGTTGTTGTCGTTGATCCGTGCATGCTATGAGATTGTTCGTACCATGGTTAGCTACTTGATCATGTCTTATTGCTGGGTGTATGCTTAGTTTGTCATGCAATGCCTTGTGTTAAGTGCATCGAGATCGCAAACATGCCTACGTAACTCTGTTTTTGCCATATCCAGTTTTCTGCTAAGTCTGAATCTGTTAACGAAACTTGCTATGTTTACATGGGTGCCATCATATCTTCTGATCCTTTTAGGCTTATGGTCAGTAAGGGACTTTTGTTATATGCTTTGAGTAGATTCATGCCATGCCTTTCTTGGCCATGATATGATCTTGTAGCATGTTGTTATCTTGCTCTAAACATCGCTTCCTGATGTTAAATCTTGTCATGTTATTTTCACTGAGTCTGTGAAGCTGATATCTTCTGCACTTTTGCCATGCTTGTTTGAACCTGCTATTGTGTGATTTAGCAGTAGCTCAGTGTTCATCTTTTCTCAAGCATCTTGAGTGTGTCAATGCCATGTGCTTTGTTGCTATGTTAGAGTGCAATAGCTTATTTTCTTGTTTCATCTTAGATGGCATCGCACTGTTAATCGCATAATAGTGCCGTTATTGTTTTGCTTGCCATTTGCAAACCGTGCACCCGATTATGGTGATCTTTATATCGATTTCGACCAAAATCAACTCATCTTTCCAGCGGCGCTCTTGGTTTGCCAAGTTGAGGCCGGATTCAATATTTTCCTTCTGGAGCACGCATATGCATTGCATATTACATCCCGCATATCATGCCATGTTTTGCATCATGTTGCTTGCGCATTGCACTGTGGTTGATTGTGTTTGCCTTTGCTAGTGTTCTCGCCTTGGGTAGAGCCTGCAGATGAGTATGTGATCAAGGAACCCGTTGAGTACATTTACGAGGATCAAGCTTACGTCAACTCGGAGAACTTTGCAGGCAAGATGACCATACCCTTGAAATCACTTCTATCTTTGCTTGCTAGTTTCTCGCTCTATTGCTATGTATATGCCGCGATACCTACCACTTGCTATATCATGCCTCCCATATTGCCATGTCAAACCTCTAACCCACCTTGTCCTGGCAAACCGTTGTTTGGCTATGTTACCGCTTTGCTCAGCCCCTCTTATAGCGTTGCTAGTTGCAGGTGAAGATTGGAGTTTTTTCCTTGTTAGAACATGTTTATTGTTGGGATATCATTATTATATCTTGTTTACTTTAATGCATCTATATAATTGGTAAAGGGTGGAAGGCTCGGCCTTATGCCTGGTGTTTTGTTCCACTCTTGCCGCCCTAGTTTCCGTCATACCGGTGTTATGTTCCTTGATTTTGCGTTCCTTACGCGGTTGGGTTATAATGGGAACCCCTTGACAGTTCGCCTTGAATAAAACTCCTCCAGCAAGGCCCAACCTTGGTTTTACCTTTTGCCACCTAGCCTTTTTCCCTTGGGTTCCGCGGACTCAAGGGTCATCTTTATTTTAAACCCCCCGGGCCAGTGCTTCTCTAAGTGTTGGTCCAACCTGAGCGATGTCCGGCGCCCCTTGGGCAACCAGGGTCTATGCCAACCCGATGTATGGCTCATCCGGTGTGCCCTGAGAACGAGATACGTGTGACTACTATCGGGATTTGTCGGCACATCGGGTGGCTTTGCTGGTCTTGTTTTACCATTGTCGAGATGTCTTGTAACCGGGATTCCGAGTCTGATCGGGTCGTCCTGGGAGAAGGGATATCCTTCATTGACCGTGAGAGCTTGTGATGGGCTAAGTTGGGACACCCCTGCAGGGTTTTGAACTTTCGAAAGCCGTGCCCGCGGTTATGGGCAAATGGGAATTTGTTAATGTCCGGTTGTAGAAAACTTGAAACCTAACTTAATTAAAATGAATCAACAGCGTGTGTAACCATGATGGTCTCTTTTCGGCGGAGTGCGGGAAGAGAACACGGTCTCGTGTTATGCTTGAACGTAAGTAGTTTTAGGATCACTTCTTGATCTTTGTAGCTTCTCGACCGTGCTTCGCCTTCTCTTCTTGCTCTCATTTGCATAAGTTAGCCACCATATATGCTAGTGCTTGCTGCAGCTCCACCTCACAACCTTTTCCTACCCACAAGCTTAAATAGTCTTGATCACGAGGGTGTGAGATTGCTGAGTCCCCGTGACTCACAGTTTACTTCCAAAACCAGATGCAGGTGCCGATGATGCCATTCCAGAGGATGCGACTGAACTCAAGTGTGAGTTTGACGAGGACTCAGGACGTTACTACATTTCCTTTCCAGATAATCAGTAGTGGAGCCCAGTTGGGGCGATCGGGGATCTTATGCATTTGGGGTTGTCTTTATTTTGGTTCCGTAGTCGGACCTTGATTGTATTCTGGATGATGTAATGCTATATTTATGTATTGTGTGAAGTGGCGATGGTAAGCCAACTTTGTATCTCATTCTTATTCAGTACATGGGATGTGTAAAGATTACCCCTCTTGCGACATGCCTATAATGCGGTTATGCCTCTAAGTCATGCTCCGACATGTGGGAGATATAGCCGCATCGTGGGTGTTACACGCGACTGGCCTGGTCCGCTACTGTGGTGGCCGGCAGCGACGTCTCCGGTGGCCGGCGTCGAGGTCGCTGGAGAGGCACGAAGGAAGGGTGACGGCTCCCAGGCGGCGACAGGATGGAGCAGGGAGACGGGACGGGTGGCGAGCGTGGGCGGTGCTCGGGCGCCGGACGGGCTCGGGCGAGCCCCGCACGGGCCTGAGCGGGCCGCGGCGGATGGGGGCGCTGGAGGGGTGACGTGGCGCTACAGGAGAGGTGGAGAGCGCTTGGCCGGCTGGCCAGTTGGGTGGCGCCAAGTGGCACTTGAGGGGTTGGCCGGCGCCGGAATTCGAGGAGAGGAGGTGGGAGGCGGCTGGAAGATGATTGGGGGCGCGGATTTCAAGGGTGAGGAAGGAGAAGGCCAAAAATGGCATGTGGGTTAGCTTAAATAGGGTAGGGGCTAGGGTTTGATGGGTTTGAGGCCGATTTGGACCCTCCGATCGCAATCGGACGTCTCCGGACGGAGGGGGAACTAGGTGGGGTAGAGGAGAGCGGAATGGACTGAGAGAAGAGAAGAGAGAGAGAGAGAGGCCCGGCCACTGTTTTCAAAGACCGAAAACATCCGACGTTTTGACCGACTATATGTCGCTATAGTTATCCGTTGGGCCGTCAAACGGACTCCGAATGCGAGAACATTTTCTGACCACTTTTAAAATCATATTTCAGACGTCCCGCAGGCGCGTGCAAGTGTGTCTGGGCTCAGAACGGGCAACAGAGAGAACTGGAAGACCCGGACGGATGCATGTTTTGAAAACATGATGATGCAATGCACATGATGACATGACAAGATGCAACACGCAAGAGAATGGCATGGCAAAGACAGCGAATAACTGGAAGACACCTGGCACATCGGTCTCGGGGCATCACAACACTCCACCACTACAAGAGGATCTCGTCCCGAGATCTAGGATGGCACCGGAGAGAAATGGAAGAGGAAGAGAAGAGGTAGAACTAAGTTGCTTCTTGGCAAAAGAGTGAAACCACGAACCTTGAGAGATTGAACAAATTGAAAGAAAGAATACAACGAAGATGAACAAAGTTGAAAACACTTCGTTAGAAAAGAGGAACAAAGAACATTACTAGAACCTTATAGGTTGAAAGACATAAGAAAAAGGGTTGCAATGGACAAGAAGTGCATGCAAGCACTCCGGTAGAAACGAGATGTACAAGGAACGATAAGGATCAATTACGACAACACTCCGGTTGGAAAAGGAAGGTAAAGTATATGAGCTTGGCAAAATGAAAGCACTTGGATGAGAGTCCAGTTAGAAGAGGAGTGATAGCCACAACACTCCGGTTAAAACAAGATAGAGAAGGAAAAAGAATGATATAATTTGGACAGCACTACGAATGTAAATGGAAGGAATTGAACATGGATTTTACAAGATGAGAGGATACTTGACGAAATCAAGAACACACTACCTCCGGAACTATTGAAAGAATGGCACAAGGGGTAAGAAATATTTTAGACAGCACTCTGGTTGAGAAGGGAGGAAAAACTTGATAAGATGAGAGAACTTGAATGAAGGACACGACACTTCGGTTGAATGGATAAGCAAAAGGAAATAACATGATCTTTGAGAAAAATGGGATGATGGGACGAAGAAAGCAACATCATCATGCCTCCGGAACAAATGAATGGAAAACTAGATGGTTGGAAAGAAAAAGAACGGAGAAGAAGAATGACAACTCTCGCAAATAAAATCGAAAGAGCATGCTTACGAAGAAAAGGTTGAACGGAGTTGTTGGATTAACAACAACGAAAGCATAAGCTTGATGTGGCCTAATGGAAGACATCTCAAAATTATGAGGTGACAACCTGCCACCCATGGGCAAAAGATTTGATTGAGAGCTAGAAAATATAGAAAGCTTCTCCCACCGAGGTGATCAGAGAACTTGGATCATAGGTAATCATCACAAAGAGCAACATTCCCAGTGGAAGGCTTTAGGTGAAAACTATACCAAGATAACTCCAAGGAAGAAAATGATGGGTTTAAATATCTCATTCTTGAACTTGTGAATCATGAAACACAAAGAAATTGTCAAAAATGATATAACACCATCTCAAAAGATAAAGTAGAAGCAATTGCACTTTGGAATGCAAGAAGAAGAATACTTGAGCTCCTCTTGGCGAACACTTCGAGAATGAACTAAATCCTTGATGAACCACCATGTAGAGCCTTCATGAAGAACTCCGGTAACAAAATGATGATAAAAAGAAAGAGAAGTTGACAACACAAGGTGAAGCCTTGTAATGATTTAGATGGATCTTCGCGACGATATAATTGATAGAGCTTGGGACTCCAGGAAAAGTATGAAGCACTTGAACCGAGAATTTACTCATCATGAACAAACTCTGGAAGAATGAATCCATCATTTGGATGAAGCAAGAATAAGAATTATGTTCTGCGTGTCCATCACCAATTTAAATTGATGACAAACGGATTTGGCATACTACTTATTCTCGTAGAAAGGATTAAGATAGATATAGTGCACACTTTGAGAAGGTCTTCAACGAACCACCGGTGGGATTTGGGAAATAATGAATGAATTGATATGATAACCAAGGAAGAGAACTCTTGAACGAACCACCGGTGGAATTTGGAAAACGAGAGCTGAAAGCTGAGAATGAATAAACCCGAAATGATGGTCTTCGGAGAATGAAACTAAAAAGACTCCTGAATTGCTCCGCATGGGTGAAATAATTCTCACAATCGAAAACAATTATGAGAGGATGGCATCAAGCTAGAACTATGAATCTTCAAGAGAACAGATATGATTGAAGAGAAACTCTTCTTCGGTCTTCAAATCTGAGAATGACGACGAGAAACACCATCAAGAATTGTTGAGGCACTCCGGAATGAAGAATAGAAAGGTTGAACCAACGATGAAAAGAATTTGAAAGATCTTGTATAAAGACATATGACTGATGGCAATTCATTCTTACGTCACACTTTAAAAGAATTTGGGAATCACTCCGGATAAATTAGAAGAGTTAGGTATGATCCTGCGAAAAGACTTGTGGGTTAGGGCCCACTCAAGAGAAACACCGTTGAAATGATTACTGAGGAAGATATAAAGCACCGGTTGATTTAAATGGATTTAACAAGATATCCACCTCGAAATAATTTGAATGGATTGAGAATGGAAAACGTGAATCTTCTGAGAGATCTTCAGCACTCCATAACAAATGAATAGCGAGAAGTGAATGACTAAGAGGTTCACCGACATGAGAAAGCATTTGAACCGAGGAAAGGATATGATCAACAAAGCTTGAATTGAATCCATCGGAGAAGAAAAGAATGAAGAATGATGAACTTGAAGCTCCATTAGTATCTTCTTGAGAATCACCGGATAAGAACATTAATGGAAAAGAATGGAGAGACTTCCCATCAATAAAAAGGAAACTTGGTTAAGAAATCTGAGTCCTTGAAGAAAAAGGGTGGTAGGGCGGGAAAAACAAAGACAACTTGGGAAGATGGAAAAGATACTGATGAGAAAACTTAGAGTTGATCTTGCGGATGTTGAAATGATCAGATCCACTTGAAGAGAAACACGCCGGTTGAAAAGGATTGACATGACAATCTCGATTATCATGAAGGGTTGGTATTCACATAGAAGTGTGAGAACACCACTTAGGGAAGGTATGGAATCAACACTTGACATTGAAGCAACTCGAATACCACAACTCAAAACAAAACAAAGGATTGGCTTGCAAAATAAGCCGGAACAAACATATGATAGAGATTTCATCCGAAGTTTTCGTGGTGGGGCCCACACAGGCTCGATCGTACAGCACCGTCATGTACAAGGCAGTGCACATGACATATAAAGCGTCCCTGAGTCAGCATAGCCAAGGACTCTTTAAGACACAATGAGACCACTGTAAAACCAACCATGGATAGGCGGACCACTAGATGTCGAACCCCAATGTCATATCATGCATCTGTCGGAAAGATATCCTGGGAGCTACTTGAATTCCCACCTATAAAACTCTCGAAACTTTTTGGTTATGCAATCAGGTGTTGGGGATATAGGGGAAGCATAATATCTCACCCAAACTAACAATACCTACATCCAGCTATATCCATCCTTCAACACATAACCAAGAAACCTTTGGAAATCGTCTACCTCAACCTTCGAAAAGCATCCGTTATACGAGTTATGGAAATACTCCTGAACTCCCGCCCAGAACTGGGTAGCATCGAGGTTATCTCACCAACAACTGCATAAAAGAGATTTTCGATGTCGGTGAACTCAGGTATTCCAGAACTACAACGATAAAATTATGACGACAACACCTCGAAGCTCAACTCCCCGGAACACTGCCACAACCCCTAAATGTCAGGAGGCACCAAGAACAATGTTCTCGTCACAAAACCATCGGAACGATTCCAAGATACTCGCGTGATCCTAAAAAAATCGTGAAATTTGAGGAGAGAAAAGTCAAAACTGCTACATCAGGAGGCCTCACCAGAGCGACGAAGGGACTAAGGAGTAAAAAGAATCCTACTCTCAGATATATATAATCCTAATACTCAAAACATTTTGTTCTAGACTCAACAACGTCAGCGATTCGATCAAGCAGGGGGCTCCTAACTCGGGGATGGCTCTGATTACCAACTTGTAACACCCACAATGCGGCTATATCTCCCACGTGTTGGGGCACGACTTCGAGGCATAGCCACATGGTAGGTTTGTCGCAAGAGGGGTAATCTTCACACAATCCCATGTACTGAATAAGAAAGGGATAAAGAGTTGGCTTACAATCGCCACTTCACACAAATACAAGTTAAACATACATCATCCAGAATACAATCAAAGTTCCGACAACGAAACCAAAATAAAAGAAGACAACCCCAAATGCTAGATCCCCGATCGTCCCAACTGGGCTCCACTACTGATCAACAGGAAATGAAACAAAACAACGATCAAGATCTTCCTCGAGCTCCCACTTGAGCTCGGTTGCCTCATCTGCTCTGGTATCATCAGCACCTGCAACTGTTTGGAAGTATCTGTGAGTCACGAGGTCTCAGCAATCTCACACCCGCAAGATCAAAACTATTTAAGTTTATGGGTAGGATAGGGTAATGAGGTGGAGCTGCAGCAAGCACTAGCATATATGGTGGCTAACATACGCAAAAGAGAGTGAGAAGAGAAGCAACGCACGATCGAGAAGCTAGAAGTGATCAAGAAGTGATCCTGAAACTACTTACGTTCAAGCATAACACAAGAACCATGTTCACTTCCCGGACTCCGCCGAGAAGAGAGCATCACGGCTACACACGCGGTTGATTCATTTTAATTAAGTTAAGTGTCAAGTTCTCTACAACCGAACATTAACAAATTCTCATCTTCCCATAACCGCGGGCACGGCTTTCGAAAGTTCAAACCCTGGAAGGGTGTCCCAACTTAGCCCATCACAAGCTCTCATGGTCAATGAAGGATATTCCTTCTCCCGGGAAGACCCGATCAGTCTCGGAATCCCGGTTACAAGACATTTCGACAATGGTAAAACAAGACCAGCAAAGCCGCCCGGATGTGCCGACAAATCCCGATAGGAGATGCACATATCTCGTTCTTAGGGCACACCGGATTGTCCAAACTTCCGATAGGCCAACCCAGAGTTTCCCTTGGTGGCCACCAGCGGCTGACAAGTTGGACCAACACTCAGAGGAGCACTGGCCCGGGGGGTTAAAATAAAGATGACCCTCGGGCTCCGGAAACCCAAGGGAAAAAGGCTTAGGTTGTTAGGCAAATGTAAAACCAAGGTTGGGCCTTGCTGGAGGAG
The DNA here is from genome assembly GCF_003073215.2 of Triticum urartu. Classification (NCBI taxonomy): domain Eukaryota; kingdom Viridiplantae; phylum Streptophyta; class Magnoliopsida; order Poales; family Poaceae; genus Triticum; species Triticum urartu. The sequence continues at coordinate 384,844,923 of NC_053023.1, read as the reverse complement.
TTTTATTCAAAGCGAACTGTCAAGGGCTTCCCATAACACCCAACCGCGTAAGGAACGCAAAATCAAGGAACATAACACCGGTATGAAAAAAACTAGGGCAGCAAGAGTGGAACAAAACACCAGGCATAAGGCCGAGCCTTCCACCCTTTACCAAGTATATAGATGCATTAATTAAAATAAAAGATATTGTGATATCCCAACATAACCATGTTCCAACATGGAACAAACTTCAGCTTCACCTACAACTAGCAACGCTATAAGAGGGGCTAAGCAAAAGCGGTACCTTAGCCAAACAACGGTTTGCTAGGATGGTGGGTTAGAGGCTTGACACGGCAATATGGGAGGCATGATATAACAAGTGGTAGGTACCGCGACATAGCGATAGAGCGAACAACTAGCAAGCAAAGATAGAAGTGATTTCGAGGGCATGATCATCTTTCCTGAGATCCCGCAAGGAAGAAGAACGAGTCCATGAAGAAGAAAAACGGACGAAGTCGAACGAATCCTCACAAACGCAACATTATCGGAACCAACCCGAAGAAGCAACACCGGAAAGAAGCAAGCAACATGGTAAACAACCATCACATAAGCATGACATGATGCACAACCAATTATGATGCATGTCCAGTTTAATGAGGCATGGCATGGCAAAGTGCACAAGCAAAACTACAAGTTAAGTGGAGCTCAATATGCAACGAGTTGCATATTGATGAAACACCACATGACTTATTTAGTTCTCTCTCGGTTATGTACCCAACAATATTAAATGTTGATTAACATGGCAAGGGGTGAAGCATAATAAAAACTATTTAACTAGGCAAGTTTAAATGAGGCCGGAACAACAACCAACAAGTCCGGAGACTCCACATATGCAAATTATGGATTTGGTACTGTTCTACCATAAACTATATTTTAGAGTTGTTAAACATACAAGATGAATGCACCATGTTAAACTATGCATTTTCTACCCCATTTACATATAAGGTTTGTTAAGTTTGGAGCTATGGTTATTTAGTTATGAATTAAAGCATTTTAGCATGGCAATATAGCAAAACAAAGCAAACAACAAGTTTAAACATTTTAAACATGGATGAAAGTGACATATTATGAAACTAGATGAAATTCTAGTCATTTATCATATAAAGTTTGTTTACATCCGATGCATGGTTGTAGAGTTATTAAATGCATGAACTAGGGGGACTTTTCTGTAAAATGGCATCCTCTGGAATAATAACTAAATTCGCAGATCTGAAAAAAAAATACGGGCCAAAACAAGTTGGCCCAACAGGAGGGAAAAAATAGAGGAGGGGCGCTGGGGTGTGGCCTCACCCATGGGCCAAGCCTAGTTCGGTCGCGAGGCTTGCCGGCCACTGCTGGGTCGGGGCAAGGCCGGCCCATGATGGGAGGGACTCGTCCCCGACCTCATGACAAGGAAGAGGCAGGACGAAGGGGGGGAACTTGCATCATGTTTTCAAATCGGCCTGAAACCCATCAAAATCCACATGATGGGAGGGTCCAAATCGGCCTGAAACCCATCAAAATCCCCGACCTCATGACAAGGAAGACTCAGACGGATGCAAGTTTTGAAAACATGATGATGCAATGCACATGATGACATGACAAGATGCAACACGCAAGCGAATGACATGGCAAAGACAGCGAATAACTGGAAGACACCTAGCACATCGGTCTCGGGGCGTCACACAAAGCTAATAATGATAGTGCAACTTATTTGTGGCACTGTCGTTTAGGTCATATTGGTGTAAAGCATATGAAGAAACTCCATGCTGATGGGCTTTTGGAATCACTTGATTATGAATCACTTGATACTTGCAAACCATGCCTCATGGGCAAGATGACTAAGACTCCGTTCTCCGGAACAATGGAGCGAGCAACTGACTTATTGGAAATAATACATAGTGATGTATGCGATCCGATGAGTGTTGAGGCTCGCGGCGGGTATCGTTATTTTTTGACCTTCATAGATGATTTGAGCAGATATGGGTATATCTACTTGATGAAACATATGTCTGAAACATTTGAAAAGTTCAAAGAATTTCAGAGTGAAGTGGAAAATCATCGTGACAAGGAAATAAAGTTTCTACGATCTGATCGCGGTGACGAAATATTTGAGTTACGAGTTTGGTCTTCATTTGAAACAATGTGGAATAGTTTCGCAACTCACGCCACCTAGAACACCACAACATAATGGTGTGTCCGAACGTCGTAACCGTACTTTATTAGATATGGTATGATCTATGATGTCTCTTACCGATTTACCACTATCGTTTTGGGGTTATGCGTTAGAGACAGCTGCATTCACATTAAAAAGGGCACCATCTAAATCCGTTGAGACGACACCGTATGAACTATGGTTTGGCAAGAAACCCAAGTTGTCGTTTCTTAAAGTTTGGGGTTGTGATGCTTATGTGAAAAAGTTTCAACCTGATAAGCTCAAACCCAAATCGGAGAAGTGTGTCTTCATAGGATACCCAAAAGAAATTATTGGGTACACCTTCTATCACAGATCCAAAAGGCAAGATCTTTGTTGCTAAGAGAGGATCCTTTCTAGAGAAGGAGTTTCTCTCGAAAGAAGTGAGTGGGAGGAAAGTATAACTTGATGGGGTAATTGTACCTTCTCCCGAATTGGAAAGTAGTTCATCACAGAAATCAGTTCTAGTGATTCCTGCGCCAATTAGTAAGGAAGCTAATGATAATGATCATGAAACTTAAGATCAAGTTACTACAGAAGCTCGTAGGTCAACCAGAGTATGGTCCGTACCAGAGTGGTACGGTAATCCTTTCTGGAAGTCATGTTACTAGACCATGACGAACCTACGAACTATGAGGAAGCGATGATAATCCCAGATTCCGCGAAATGGATTAAGGCCATGAAATCTGAGATGGGATCCATGTATAAAGAAGAAAGTATGTACTTTGATTGACTTGCCCGTTGATCGGCGAGCCATTGAGAATAAATGGATCTTCAAGAGGAAGACGGACGCTGATGGTAGTGTTACTATCTACAAAGCTCGAATTGTCGCAAAAAGGTTTTTGACAAGTTCAAAGTGTTGACTATGATGAGATTTTCTCACTCGTATCGATGCCTAAAAGTCTGTCTGAATCATGTTAGCAGTTGCCGCATTTTATGAAATCTGGCAAATGGATGTCAAAACTATGTTCCTTAATGGATTTATTAAAGAAGAGATGTATGTGATGCAACCAGAAGGTTTTGTCAATCCTAAAGGTACTAACAAAGTGTGCAAGCTCTAGCGATCCATTTATGGACTGGTGCAAGCCTCTCAGAGTTGGAATATGCGCTTTGATAGTGTGATCAAAGCATATAGTTTTATACAGACTTGCGGTGAAGCCTGTATTTACAAGAAAATGAGTGGGAGCACTACAACCTTTCTGATAAGTATATGTGAGTGACATATTGTTAATCGGAAATGATGTAGAATTTTCTAGAAAGAATAAAGGAGTGTTTAAAGGAGCTTTTCAAAGAAAGACCTCGGTGAAGCTGCTTACACATTGAGCGTCAAGATCTATAGAGATAGATCAAGACGCTTGATAAGATTTTTCAATGAGTACATACCTAGACAAGATTTTGAAGTAGTTCAAAATGGAATAGTCAAAGTAGGAGTTCTTGCCTATGTTGCAAGGTGTGAAGTTGAGTAAAGACTCAAAACCCGACCACGGCAGAAAATAGAAAGAGGATGAAAATTCATTCCCTATGCCTCAGTCATAGGTCTATAAAGTATGCTATGCTGTGTACCAGTCCTATTGTATACCTTAGCATGATTGTGGCAAGGGAGTACAACAGTGATCTAGCAGTAGATCACTAGACAGTGGTCAAAATTATCCTTAGAGGACTAAGGAAATATTTCTCGGTTATGGAGGTGATAAAAGAGTTCATCGTAAAGAGTTACGTCGATGCAAGCTTTTTACATCGATCTAGATGACTCTAAATATTGATCTAGATACATATTGAAAGTGGGAGCAATCATCTAGAGTAGCTCCGTGCAGAGTATTGTAGACATAGAAATTTGCAAAATACATACGGATCTAAATGTTGTAGACCCGTAGACTAAACTTCTCTCACAAGCAAAACATGATCACTTTTGGGTGTTAATCACAAAGCGATGTGAACTAGATTATTGACTATAGTAAACCATTTGGGTATTAGTCATATGAAGATATGAACTAATCACATAAAGATGTGAACTATTGGTGTGAAATCACGTGACGATGTGAACTAGATTATTGACTCTAGTGCAAGTGGGAGACTGAAGGAAATATGCCCTAGAGGCAATAATAAAGTTGTTATTTATATTTACTTATATCATGATAAATGTTTATTATTCATGCTAGAATTGTATTAAACGGAAACTTAGTACATGTGTGAATACATAGACAAACAGAGTGTCCCTAGTATGCCTTTACTTGACTGGCTCATTAATCAAAGATGGTTAAGTTTCCTAGCCATGGACATGTGTTGTCATTTGATGAACGGGGTCACATCATTAGAGAATGATGTGATGGACAAGACCCATCTGTTAGCTTAGCACTATGATCGTTTAGTTTATTGTTGTTGCTTTCTTCATGACTTATACATGTTCCTATGACTATGAGATTATGCAACTCCCGAATACCGGAGGAACACTTAGTGTGCTATCAAATGTCACAACATAACTGGGTGATTATAAAGATGCTCTACAGGTGTCTCCGATGGTGTTTGTTCAGTTGGCATAGATCGAGATTAGGATTTGACACTTCGATTGTCGGAGAGGTATCTCTAGGCCCTCTCGGCAATGCACATCACTATAAACCTTGCAAGCAATGTGACTAATGAGTTAGTTGCAGGATGATGCATGACGGAACGAGTAAAGAGACTTTCCAGTAACAAGATTGAACTTGGTATTGAGATACCGATGATCGAATCTCGGGCAAGTAACATACCAATGACAAAGGGAACAACGTATGTTGTTATGCGGTTTGACCGATAAAGATCTTCGTAGAATATGTAGGAACCAATATGAGCATCCAGGTTCCGCTATTGGTTATTGACCGGAGAAGAGTCTCGGTCATGTCTACATAGTTCTCGAACCCGTAGGGTCCGCATGCTTAACATTCGGTGACGATCGTTATTATGAGTTTATGTGTTTTGATGTACCGAAGGTAGTTCGGAGTCCAGATATGATCATGGAGATGACGAGGAGTCTCGGAATGGTCGAGACATAAAGATCGGTATATTGGAAGGCTATGTTTGGACATCGGAATGGTTCCGGGTGAGTTCGGGCATTTACCGGAGTACCGGGGGGTTACCGGAACCCCCCGGGGAGTATATGGGCCTTATTGGGCCTTAGTGGAATAGAGGAGAGGAAGGCCGAGGAGGAGGGCACGCCCCCCTAGCCCAATCTGAATTGGCTGGGGGCCTGCCCCCCTTCCTTCCTTCTCTCTCCCCCTTCCTTCTCTCCTACTCCTACTAGGGAAACGGGGGAATCTTACTCTCGGTGGGAGTAGGACTCCCCCTAGGGCGCGCCATAGAGAGGGTCGGCCCTCCCCTCCTCCACTCCTTCATATACAGGGGAAGGGGGCACCCCATAGACACATAAGTTGATTGCTTAGCCGTGTGCGGTGCCCCCCTCCACAGATTTCCACCTCAGTCATATTGTTGCAGTGCTTAGGTGAAGCCCTGCGTCGGTAGCTTCATCATCACCGTCATCACGCCGTCGTGCTGACAAAACTCTCCCTCGACACTCAGCTAGATCTAGAGTTCGCGGGACGTCACCGAGCTGAACGTGTGCAGATCGCGGAGGTGTGTACCTTCGGTGCTAGGATCAGTCGGATCGTGAAGACGTACGACTACACCAACCACGTTGTCATAACGCTTCCGCTTACGGTCTACGAGGGTACGTTGACAACACTCTTCCCCTCTCGTTGCTATGCATCACCAAATGGATCTTGCATGTGCGTAGGAAATTTTTGAAATTACTGTGTTTCCCAACACTAGCATCATCATAAGCATCATTCATGGTAGAAGTAGCATCATCAATAACTTGTGATATATCAGAATTAATAACATGTGGTGGTGTTGCAAGTTTACTCATAACAGAAGGTGAATCGAAAGCAGAACTGGATGGCAGTTCCTTACCTCCCCTCGTCCTTGAGGGAAATATCTTAGTCTTTGGATCCTTCAGATTCTTCATAGTGATAATATGATAATAATTCCAAGTGACTCAACAAATATAGCTATGCTCCCCGGCAACGGCACTAGAAAAAGGTCTTGATAACCCACAAGTATAGGGGATCGCAACAGTTTTCGAGGGTAGAGTATTCAACCCAAATTTATAGATTCGACACAAGGGGACCCAAAGAATATTTGAAGGTATTAGCAGTTGAGTTGTCAATTCAACCACACTTGGAGATTAATTATCTACAGAAATATGACCAGTAGCAAAGTAATTTGATAGTTTTGATAGTAATGACAGTAGCAACGGTAATAGTAACAGTGATAGCATCAATTTGTAGCAAGTGTAACAATGATGATAGCAATAGTAACACAGCAAGATAAATAAGGATAAATTCATAGGCATTGGACCGGTGACTTGTTGGATGATATTCATCATGTGACAGTTATAACCTAGGGCGATATGGCACTAGCTCCAGTTCATCGATATAATGTAGGCATGTATTCCGTAAATAGTCATACGTGCTTTATTAAAAGAACTTGCATGACATCTTTTGTCCTACCCTCCCATGGCAGCGGGGTCCATATCGGAAACTAAGGGATATTAAGGCCTCCTTTTAATAGAGAACCGGAACAAAGCATTAACACATAGTGTATACATGAACTCCTCAAACTACGGTCATCACCAGGAGTGGGACCAGTTGTTGTCACTACGAGGTTGCCGGATCATAACCATAGTAGGTGACTATAACTTGCAAGATCGGATCTAAAACATGGATATAATGATGAATTCATAAACAGTTCAGATCTGAAATCATGGCACCCAGACCCAAAGTGACAAGCATTAAGCAAGGAAAAGGCATAGCAACATCAATCTAAGAACATAGTGGATACTAGGGATCAGGCCCTAACAAAACTAAATCGATTACATGATGAATCTCATCCAACTCCTCACCGACCAGCGAGCCTACGAAGGAATTACTCACTCCCGGTGGGGAGCATCATGGAATTGGCGATGGAGATAGGTTGGTGATGATGAAGATCGAAGATCCCCCTCTCCGGAGCCCCAAACGGACTCGAGATCTGCCCTCTCGAGGAAGAACGGGGCTTGGTGGCGGCTCCATCTTGTGGATCGTGATAATTCTTTCTCCCTTATTTTTTTCTGGAAATATGTGAATTTATAGTATCAGGGGAGTCATCGGCAGGGCCACCAGGTGGGTACAACCCACCTGGGCGCGCCAGCAGAGGGGGGCGTGCCCTAGTGGGTTGTGCCCACCCAGGGGCCCCTCTCCGGTGGGTCTTGGCTCCAGAAATTCTTATTATTGGTATAAAAAATCATCAGAAAGTTTCGTTCCATTCCGAGAACTTTTATTTCTGTAAAAAAACAACACCATGGTAGTTCTGCTGAAAACAGCGTCAGTCCGGGTTTAGTTTCATTCAAATCATGCAAGTTAGAGTCCAAAACAAGAGGGAAAGCGTGAGAAAAAGTAGATACGTTGGAGACGTATCAACCAACCATACATGAACACGTTCATGAGACCGGTTCCACCGACAGACATGCAACTAGTTTTGCATAAAGGTGGCTAGCGGGTGTCTATTTCTCCAACTTTAGTTGAATCGAATTTGACTGCGGCCCGTCCTTGTTGAAGGTTAAAACAACAAACTTGATAAATCACCGTTGTGGTTTTGATGCGTAGGTAAGAACGGTTCTTGTTAGAAGCCCATAGCAGCCATATAAAACTTGCAACAACAAACTAGAGGACGTCTAACTTGCTTTTGCAGGGCATGTTGTGATGTGATATGGTCAAGACATGATGTGATATACGTTATTGTATGAGATGATCATGTTTTGTAAAAGTTATCGGCAACTGATAGGAGCCTTATGGTAGTCGATTTATTGTATGAAATGCAAACGCCATGTAATTGCTTTACTTTATCAATATGCATTAGTGATAGTTGTAGAAGCAATAGTTGGCAAGATGACCTTGACACTACGATGAAGATCAAGGTGTCAAGCCGGTGATGATGGAGATCATGACCTTGATGCTACGATGAAGATCAAGATGATGATGGCCATATCATGTCACATATTTTGATTGCATGTGATGTTTATCTTTTACACATCTTATTTTGCTTAGTACAGCGGTAGCATTATAAGATGACCCCTTACTAAAATTTCAGGGTATAAAGTGTTCTCCCTGAGTATGCACCGTTGCGACAGTTCGTCGTGCTGAGACATCACGTGATGATTGGACATGGTTTAGTTGATTTGGACCACGTAATCATTTAGATGACTCGAGGGATGTCTATCTAAGTGGGAGTTCTTAAGTAATTTCTTAATTGAACTTAATTTATCATGAACTTAGTTGTGATAGTATTTGCATATCTATGTTGTAGATCAATAGCTCGCGTTGTAGCTCCCCTATGTTTTTTATATGTTCCTAGAGAAAACTAAGTTGAAAGATGATAGTAGAAATGATGCGGACTGGGTCCGTCATCTGAGGATTATCCTCATTGTTGCATAGAAGAATTATGACCTTTATACACTGCTTGGTGCAAACCCATTGCACGAGTAGATGGAGACGTTATGAACGTTCGACAAGCTTGGTATGATGACTACTTCATAGTTTAGTGCACCATGCTTTACGACTTAGAACCGGGACTTCAAATTTTTTTTGAATGCCACAGAGCATATAAGATGTTCCAAGAGTTGAAATTGGTATTTCAGACTCATGCCCATGTCGAGAGGTATGAGACCTGACAAGTACTTTGCCTACAAGATGGAGGAGAATGGCTCAACCAGTGAGCATGTACTCAGAATATCTGGGAAGTACAATCGCTTGAATCAAGTGGGAGTTAATCTTCTAGATAAGATAGTGATTGACAGAGTTCTCTAGCCACTATCACCAAGCTACTAGAAGTTTGTGATGTACTATAATATGAAAGGGATGACGAAAACGATTCCCGAGCTCTTCGCGATGCTGAAATTGGCGATGGTTGATGGTTGACAAGACCACTAGTTTCAAGAAAAGGGGCAAATGAAAAGAAAGGGAACTTCAAGAAGAATGACAAGCAAGTTGCCACTCCCGTAAAGGAGCCCAAAGCTAGACCTAAGCCTAAAACTGAGTGCTTCTACTACAAAGGAAATGGTCACTGGAAGTGGAACTACCCCAAATACTTGTCGGATAAGAAGGATGGCAAAGTGAACAAAGGTCTATTTGATATACATGTTATTGATGTGTATTTTTCTAGTGTTCATATTAACTCCAAGGTATTTGATACCAGTTCAGTCGCTAAGATTAGTAACTCAAAACAGGAGTTGCAGAATGATCATAGACTAGTTAAGGGCGAGGTGACGATGTGTGTTGGAAGTGATTCCAAGGTTGATAAGATCGCCATCACACACTCCCTCTACCTTCGGGATTAGTGTTGGACCTAAATACATGTTATTTGGTGTTTGCGTTGAAAATGAATATGATTGGATCATTGTAACATCCCAAAATTCTAAATTTGGAACGTTATATTAAATAAATATTTTTGATTGATTGTTTGATTGCGGTGTGGGTGGTTGTGTGAAATTGAGTGAAGTTGAAACTTTTTGGAAGTTGAATGAGAGGGAATAAAAGGACTTCCCCAAAATTTTCTATTTGAATCCCTATTGAATTTTTAGTTTGAATTTTGTCAAAAAAAGATCTCTGATAAAAAAATACGAGAGGAGGAATATGACACTCCAAAAATCTGAGACAAGGTTTGCCAGTTTATTCGATATCCAATTCCCTTTCATTTTGGACATATTGCAACAAAATGATTTCTTTAAAGTATTTTATTTTCCCGTGAAAATATGTTCATGTTTTACAATTTTTTATTCTAATCTTTTTGGTATTGAATATGCCTATATAGATATTTTTATTCAGTTTATTTGTTTTCCTCGCTCTTAAAAAACATTTTTTTAAATCCGGCCAGGCCCACCGGCCCAGGCCAGTAGCGGCCAGTCGCCCAACAAGGATAGCGCGGCCTGCCCAGCCCCATCCTCAGCCACCAGAGGCCGCAGTCAGCGAGCAGGCCAGGCCAACGCCCTTATACAAAAAAAATAGAAGGGTTGCGCCCAGTGCCTGACTCCTTTGCTCGCCTGTTCCCTCGTTTCCCAATGCCCGATCTCTCTCTCATACATGTGGCGCCTGGGCCCCACCTCTTCTTGCTTCTTCTTCACGCACAGAAACAGAATCATGTGCGTACACGCTGTCAACGCCGCCTCTGCGACCGATCTTTGTGGAAACCCTATCTCTAGTCTTCCCCTTGTCCAAGCAAGTTGTCCTATAAATAGCCACGACCCCTCTCGACTGATTCCCTTCGAAACCCCTCGTCAAGTCCACCCCTATAGCTCGTACTCGTTGTTCCAATCTGGCTGAAGACGCTGCAGTTCATCATCATTTTCCCACGCCGGTGAGCCATCCTGGCCCTTCTCCTTTTTCATGTCGACTTCCCTCAATTTCTACAACCATTTTGACATGGTCTTGCTTTGCCTCTTCATTGACAGAGGTTGTACCAAACTCGTTGTCTTCGCCGGAGCACATGGAGCACCAAGCTTCACCGCTCCGTTCCGTCGCCGTTCGTCATCGTTGAACATCTCGAACTCCACCACCAGACAAACCGCTCTCCGCTACATCCTCCCGACACCTTTGCCTCCGCCCACGACTGCCAGACCAGCCGCCCCACCGCGCCAGAGCGCCACCCCGTTCTTCTTTGTAAGCGTTCAGTTCATTTGTTCGTTTCAGTTAGGAAAAAAGTGTTTTTTATTTAAATCAATTTTTATTTAGGTTGGTTTAGCTTATGGTTTATATACGGTTCAGCCGGTTTATGTCGAACCGGTTCGTCTGTTTTTCTTTTATTAATCAAACACGCGCAGTTCTAAGTTATGGCCGAGCGCAATATAGTTTCGGATCGCACACCCAAATAAAGCCCGCTATCCAGTTAGTGCACCTTCTGTTTTTTTCCTTTCTGTTTTTAGTTTTCGATTTGGTTTTGTTTTTTTATATCTTTAGATCTACAACTCCGATTTTGATGATTCGTTTTGCTACGGATTCAAAAAAAATCCCATCTATCCCATGGACACAACGAAAAATACTTTTGAACTTTTAATTTTAGAATTCAAACAGATTTGTTAGAATCACTAAATTGTTAATAACTTTTAATTAAAAATAGATTTTTGATTAATTATTTTCGCTAGGGATCACTTGATGTTTTGTCTAACAGTAGACCTTTTCAAATTAGTTTTTGTTTACTTTAAAAATAGGGTTTTAGGCAAAACAGTATTCTTTCACTTATAGTTTTGTTATAATCTTTCCTTTGTTTTTTTAATAGTTTTAAATTATTTCTTTTTACCTCTTTTGACAAATTATTTTATTTTCTGTTGGTAAACAGTAGATACTTTTTTTAAAAAAGTATTTTCTTTAGCTTGGTATGAAAACATATATAGGTCATAGTTAGAGTTTTATAAAAGCTTTTTATTTTTTCTTTTTGCTACTAAAAGTTTATGAAAAATTCTTTTTGTTATTTTAATGAAAACCTATTTTCGTTTCTGTTAACTTATTAGTTTAGTATTTTCTTTGTTGTTAAATTATTTAGGATAAAACAATTTTGTAGTTGAGTCAAAAGGTTTTCTTAGTAGATTTTTATAGTTACTTGTGTAATGTTTCCTTGGATTTTATTTCTTTTTTTCTTTATTGCAATGATTTGTAGATTATTATCTTGAGTGCTAGAATGCTGCTTATGTGAATACTATGTTTCATTATATAGAATTCCTCGGAGAGACGAATAGTTTTATCAAGTTTCCGAGAGCGTTAATATCTTAATCAACTTACAGGCAAGTTCACACCTTGATCATACTTTTCTATACCTAGCTTTTACTATGTATTAGTTCACCCTTAAAAATTTGCATGAGTAGGATTGGGAATTGGGGCTTTGCTATGTAGTTCATGAGGTAGGAAACTATGATCCTTGAAACACCCCAGGATTATTCGTTATATTGCTTAGTCATGCTCGTAGACGGGGATTGGTATGTGAGATTCTTGCAAGTTATGAGAGAAATAAAAATTAAGGGTAACTTAAGGTGGCAACATCAACACACACACCCTGGAAAACCAATGGGTTTCCCAGGCACCTGGAGAAACTAGTGCTTGCCCAAGGGGATCCCGGAGGACCCGTGAGATCACCCTATGAAATGCCACCCAGGCTCAAAGGGATCATATGATATTTCATGCCTAGAAACTTCCGTGTGCAGCCACAAGCCATTATGGGCTCTGGCGTAGTTGAGTAAGTTGTGGGAAACCTTTCCATGATAGGCTAGCAGATGTAGGGGAATTGTAGGTGTACCGACGTATCTATCGGTTAAGGGGACCTCTTCAGAAAGACTATGTCTCAATCATCCGGTTCTCAAACATCAGGCAGTGCGAGGAATTCAACGGAGGAGATCGAGTCTTGTGGGGAAAAGTGTGCAAACCTCTGTAGAGTGTACAAACTAATCATGATTAGTCGTGTCCCCGGTTATGGACAATTTGAGCCTCTGGACTTGGATCTATCCCGGAACTCTAACACCGGACTGATAACTTAATTGTGGGCAACTTCTAATGATTTGGGTTATGAGACATCAGTTGACGGAACCATGTCATGATAGAAAACTCCGTATTACAGACTCCGGTCATTTCCTTGTTGTAGGGAAAATAAAACCAGTTTTTATGCAAAAACCTCAGATACAAAGCCACAAAGCCATATTGCATACAGTATAGTTTTATTATTTGTTCTTCTTACAGTGATCTTGCCGGTACATTCAATGTATTGACATACACGGCTGCAACGTATTATGTTGCAGGGTTATTTCTATGACGAGTGAGTTTTGTTCTTGGGTTGCGGTCTACACTCAACTTGCCGGTGGCGTTGATGGGACTCCACACCCGATTGTTTGTTTCCGCTGAGACTTATAAGGTATATATATATCAGTTTTACGTTATTTATACATGTGATTGCACTTTGATATATACATTGATGTACTGTGTGTGCCAGCATACTGATCCGGGGATGGCACAGATACATAGAAGCTTAACCGTTTGAGGTCGGGTCGTTACAGAGATGGTATCAGAGCACATGTTGACTATAGGATGTGACCCTAAAAACTAGAAAGGCCTAGGACATGATCTCTCTAAAACTTTATTTGCAAAAAGATCCCTTAATTCTCATCTTTTCTGATTTTATCTCATAGCCCTCTTACCTCAAATAGTTGGAATATACCTCATCCCCTTTTGACCACATGGAGGATCAACTGAAGCCGCTCCAAGAAGGACAAGATATCGGACAACTGATGACCTCTTCAGAGTAAACAGGATTTCACCATGCATTAGAAGAGTTGAAGCCACAACAGTTGAAGACTCCGAAGACTTGAAGAATTTGAAGAATATGAAGATTTGTTTGACCTTTAGAAGACCAAACCCCTGTTATAACTTACATTAGATGCGACGATTTGTGAGTTGTCATTTGTTCAATGCTTTCCCGATAGCCACAAAATAAAACCCGTTCCTTCAAAACTATTGTTTGTATTGTGTGTATATCCCTCTATCTCTTGTCTCGTTTCTCATCCAAAAACCCTTGGACCCAATAGATGATGAATGAAGATGTTGTAGTATCTCCGAGATCAATGACACAGCCGGAGGTAGCACAATGGATACGGAACATGGAAGATCGCATGAGAAAACTTGTGCATGCAAGATATGTGGAGAGATAGGACACACCTAGGAGGAACACAAGGATGGATGCCCTCATTGTGAGGAGAATCACCCAGTCAAAGAGTGCCTGACTAGGCAAGTTACTTGTTTCCTGTGTGAGGAACTACACACTACCCTGGTCAGTGTCACATGTACCCCAAGGTACAAGAAATTACCAAGAAGCAGAAAGAAGCCGTGAAAGAAACCCTCAGGGAAAATTCAGAAGAACCTACAATGAAGAAAGTTATTGAAGACCCTGATGGTTAAGGCCTAAACATATTTTTCGCGCAAGCCTGCTATTCATGTGGAGAAGGAAATTTTTCAGAGTATTGCACGAAGGAAAGCCAAGAGTATCTCAGAGGCTTCCCGACAGCAGAAGTGAAGTTTGACCCTCAGGAAATAGAAGCTCTGATCATTACGAAGAAATACAGGAAGAGAAAACCAAGGCATCCCCAGTACAATCCAATTTCTGCAGAGAAGAACCTAAGTCATATCACTTGTTACAGGTGCAAGGATTTAGGTCATTACGTTGGTAAATGTCCAGAAAAGAAGCTAACAATCCAAGGAGCCTACATAATCACAAAGAATCCCTGAGACATGTCAGAAGTCATTTGTTTCGTTGCAGGGAAGTAGGACATTATTCTACTAAATGTCCCGACAAGATGAAAGCTGGAGCTAAGTAGTTGGACTTTTGGTATTGGTAGTAAGTGTAGTAGGAAGCAAATTTATTTTCAAGAGGACAATAAGTTGAGTTATGTAATGGATGTCTCAGAGATTGTAATGAACTCACGAAATCAATAAAATTAATGTGTAATGATTTCACATGTTGAATTGTATGAGTTATTACTTTACGAACACAGACGTTGACCATTTTCGAGGATATGAGAAATATGGTCTATGGAAGAATTTGTGCAATTCAAGGGTGGTAGTACCTAGTGAGAACAACTGACCAATGGAATGGAAAATTTATTCCGCGGAGTGGAGTTTGAACAAAATGTTTTTTATTTCGATATGTTGGTTACCTCAAGAGTATAAAGGAATGAACCAATATTGGAATTTAAGGAGGTGTAATGCAAGGAACGTGGAACAAGAGTAACTCCAAGGATGAAATGAAAAAATTGTACAAGAGTTGAAGTGGGCCATAACCCTCAGGCCCAGGATGTAATAAGGATCCAGTACTCTCCGGATGAAGGAAACAATTTTGGAAGAAGTTGTGAATTAAGAAGCAGACGTTTCCCTAGGAGATTACGCAAAACCCGAGAGTTGTGAATAAAATGATAGATGTTTTGTTCATCTTACATAATTAATGGATTTATCTGAACCCAATTCGTGGACAAGAGAAATTATGCAATGCTTGTGAGAATGCCCGAGTGTTAGAAATACGAGATTCGCTAAACCTTATACAAGGTAATGATTTGGGTGCCGAATGGATTGATCACCATACTGACTTACTCTTGTCATTCGCTCTTGCTATTTGGGATGATAAATCTGAGTGACTTACCCATCGTACGACGATATCAAACCTTGTTTAAACCATAGAATGGTAGAACGATGGACCCTGTACAGGCAACCGTTGCCGACCATAGGATATACGGTGAGATTCAACCCAGACCCTTTCCTGCAGGAGAACCATTAATTGTTGACCACCATGAGATTTTTGATAGTTTTTTAGTATTGTTGACAGACCCGTCAACTGAGAAGACCCAGTCTTTGAAGAACCTTACCATGATGAAAGGACACAATAATTTGAGGAAAAAGGTCGTGCCCCGACCGGAAGGGCCCCAGTGAAGGAGTTATCTAGGGAATATGAGAAGACTGACACCGTCAACCAAAAGGAATGAGTACATGAGTTTTGGACGGGACCATAATCTTGCTTTTAAGTGTGGTAGCACCCCAGACCATTTTGATCATTTGATTTGCTAGACCCCCAAACCCTAAGCTTTTTCTTGCTAGCCTCTCTGAATCTCGAGGACGAGATTCATTTTAAGTGTGGTAGGTTTGTAACATCCCAAAAATCTAAATTTTGGAATATTATAATAAATAAATAGTTTTGATTGTTTGTTTGATTGTGGTGTGGGTGCTTGTGTGAAATTGAGTGAAGTTGAAACTTTTTGAAAGTTGAATGACAGGGAATAAAAGGACTTTCCCAAAATTTTCTAGTTGAATCCCTATTTAATTTTTAGTTTGAATTTTGTCAAAAAAAATCTATGATAAAATAAATACGAGAGGAGGAATATGACACTCCAAAAATCAGAGACAAGCTTTGCCAGTTTATTCGATATCCAATTTCCTTTCATTTTGGACATATTGCAACAACATGATTTTTTAAAGTATTTTATTTAGCCATGAAAATATGTTCATATTCTAGGAAATTTTATTCTAAAATGTTTTGTATATAATATGCCTATATAGATTTTTATTGAGTTAATTTTTTTCCTCGCTGTTAAAAGAACAAAAAAAATGCTTTTTTAAATAAAAAATCCGGCTGGCCAGGCCCACCGGCCCAGGCACCCAGCAAGGCCAGCGCGGCCTGCCCCGCCCCATCGCCAGCCGCCAGAGGCCGCAGCCTGCGAGCAGGCGAGGCCAGCGCCCTTATACAACAAAAAAAGAAGGGCAGCGCCCAGTGCCCGACTCCTTCGCTCGCCCGTTCCCTCGTTTCCCCACGCCTGATCGCTCTCTCACACAAGTGGCCCCTGGGCCCCACCTCTTCTTTCTTCTTCTTCACGCACAAAAACAGAATCATGTACGTACACGCTCTTGACGCTGCCTCCGCGACCGATCTTCGTGGAAACCCTATCTCTAATCTCCCCCTCGTCCAAGCAAGTTGTCCTATAAATAGCCATGACCCCTCTCGACCAATTCCCTTCGAAACCCCTCGCCAAGTCCACCCCTATAGCTCATAATCGCCGTTTTCCCATGCCGGTGAGCCATCCCGACCCTTCTCCTTTTTCATGTCGACTTCCATCGATTTCTACAACCGTTTTGACATGGTCTTGCTTTGCCTCTCCATTGACAAAGGTTGTACCAAACTCGTTGTCTTCGCTGGAGCACCCGGAGCACCAAGCTTCACCGCTCCGTTTCTTCGCCGTTCGTCGTCCCCGAACATCTCCAACTCCACCACCGGACGAGCCGCTCTATGCGACATCCTCCCGACACCTTCGCCTCCGCCCACGACCGCCGGGGCCGCCGCCCACCGCGTCAGAGATCCACCCCATTCTTCTCTGTAAGCGTTCAATTCATCTGTTCGTTTCAGTTAGGAAAAAAACGTTTTTTTATTTAGATCGGTTTTTATTTAGGTTGGTTTAGCTTATGGTTTATTTACGGTTCAGCCGGTTTATGTAGAACCGGTTCGTCTGATTTTCTTTTATTAATCAAGCACGTGCAGTTCTAAGTTACAGATCACAGACCCCAGTAGAGCCTGCTATGTAGCTAGCGCACTTTCTGTTTTTTTCGTTTCTGTTTTTTGATTTAGATTCGGTTTTTTTTATATCTTTAGATCTACAACTCCGATTTTGATGATTCTTTTCGCTACAGATTCATAAAAAATCCCATCTATCCCGTGGACACAAAGAAAAATACTTTTGAACTCTTAAATTTACAATTGAAACATATTTGTTAGAAACACTAGATTGCTAATAACTTTTAATTAAAAATAGCTTTTTGATTAATTCTTTTTTCTAGGGATCACTTGATCTTTTATCTAAAAGTAGACTTTTTCAAATCAGTTTTTGTTTATTTTAAAATAGGGTTTTAGGCAAAACAGTACTATTTCACTTATAGTTTTGTTATAATCTTTCCTTTGTTGTTTTTAATAGTTTTAAATTATTTATTTTTGCCTCTTTTGACAAATTAGTTTATGTTTCTGTTGGTGAACAGTAGATAATTTTTTTATTAAAAAAAGTATTTTCTTTAGCTTGGTATGAAAACTTGTATAGGTCATAGTTAGAGTTTTATAAAAGCTTTTTATTTGTTTCTTTTTGCTACTAAAAGTTTATGAAAAATTCTTTCTGTTATTTTAATGAAAACCTATTTTATTTTCAGTTAACTTATTAGTTTAGCATTTTATTTGTTGTTAAATTATTTAGGATAAAACAATTTTGTAGTTGAGTCAAAAGTTTTCTTCGTAGGTATTTTATAGTTACTTGTGTATTTTTTCCTTGGATTTTATTTGGTGTTTCTCGTTTTTTATTTATTAGAATGTTTTGTAGATTATTATTTTGAGTGCTAGAATTTCTTGCTAGAATATTGCTTATGTGAATACTATGTTTGATTATATAGATTTTCTCGGAGTGACGAATAGTTTTGTCAAGTTTCCGAGAGCGTTAATATCTTCATCAACTTACCAGGCAAGTTCACACTTTGATCATACTTTTCTATACCCAGTTTTTGCTATGCATTAGTTCACCCTTACAAATTTGAATGAGTAGGATTGGGAACTGGGGCTTTTCTATGTAGTTCATGTGGTAGGAATCTATGATCCTTGAAACACCCCGGGATTATTCGTTATGTCATATATTGCTTAGCCATGCTCGTAGATGGGGATTGGTATGTGAGATTCATGCAAGTTATGAGAGAGATAATAATTAAGGGTAACTTAAGGTGGCAACATAAACACACATCTGGGTGGAATGGTTGGGGCACCCTGGAGACACCAGTGGCTTGCCCAGGCACCTAGAGAAACCAGTGCTTGCCCAGGGGGATCCCGGAGGACTTGTGAGATCACCCTATGGAATGCCACCCAGGCTCAAAGGGATCATACAATATTTCATGCCTAGAAACTTTCGTGTGCAGCCACAAGCCATTATGGGCTTTGGCATAGTTGAGTAAGTTGTGGGAAACCTTTCGATGATAGGCTAGCAGATGTAGGGGAATTGTAGGTGTTCTGGCATATCTTTCGATTAAGGGGACCTTTTCGGAAAGACTATGTCTTGATCATCCGGTTCTCAAACATCAGGCAGTGTGAGGAATTCAATAGAGGAGATCGAGTACTGTGGGTAGAAGTGCACATACCTCTGCATAGTATACAAGCTAAACATGATTAGCCGTCGCCCCGATTATGGACAATTTGAGCCTCTGGACTTGGATATATCCCGGAACTCTCAACACCGGACTGATAACTTAATTGTGGGCAACTTATAATGATTTGGGTTATGAGACATCGGTTGACAGAACCATGTCATGATAGAAAACTCCATAGTGCAGACTTCGGTCATTTCCTTGTTGTAGGGAAAATAAAACCACCTTTTATGCAAAAACCTCAGATACAGAGCCACAAAGTCATATTGCATATAGTATAGTTTTATCATCTGTTCTTCTTACAGTGATCTTGCCAGTACATTCAATGTACTGACCTACATGGCTGCAACGTATCATGTTGCGGGATTATTTCTACGGAGTGAGTTTCGTTGTTGGGTTGTGGTCTACACTCAACTTGCCGATGGCGTTGATGGGACTCCACACCCGATTGTTTGTTTCCGCTGAGACTTATAAGGTATATATCAGTTTTACGTTATTTATTCATGTGATTGCACTTTGTTGTGGGGCGCAATCGAAAGGTTGAAGAGACTAAATGGCCGCAGGAATTAAAGGGGAAGCCGGACGGCCTAGAATATCGGCACGCCCTGATGCCAGTTTTAATTTGTAGGGCATAACTCCATCGTGCCGCACGTAACTGCATCGTGTGGCGACGCATGCGGCGCAACCGCATGCATACGGGGCCCTCGACATGATCGCGCGTAGGCCCAACCGCTGGCAGAGCGCGCACGGAGGGACACGAGCAGAGCGCTCCGCGGTTGCCTCAATGGCGAGCGACCATATATATGCATATAGCAGTTGAACACGCAAGGAAGAGTTGTCCACAAGCCAAGCACACCAACGAACGCAAGCAGAGCATGCTGACGGACGCGAGCAGAGCGCGCCGTGGTGCCTAACGATGAGTAGAGCTTGCCTAGGGAAGCGAGCAGAGGCCGGCACAGTGATACGTGGCAAATAAGACGAACTGTGCGAGCAATGTCGGAGACATCAAGCACGAATCAGATTCGAGTTGTGTGTGTGATACGTGGCATACACTTGATCCATCCGAGATGTTTGTGATGGAATAAGCCGTGTCTGTTGTTGGCAAACGCTTGCTGTTATATAACCTTAAATTTAACCAACAAAATGTTAATGCATGTTACAAAAATTATATAACTGGAAACTATGTTCAAATACGAATCCAACGATATAATCTTTGGCGACATGCATTCGTATTTTATTAGTTAAATCCTACTTATAAACCAGGATGGGGGTATAGTAGGTAATTAAATCACAAACGTTATTTTTATTAACCGTATGTTTACGTGTCCTTTCATCCTCCTCTCGCACGTCTTGTCACCCCGCTGCCGCGGACGGCCTAGAGCGCAAGCTTGAGCAGCGCGCGGGGGTGTTATTTTGGCCAAACGGTGGTGAACCCATTCTCGTGCAACCACACAGGTTCCCGCGCAAACTTCCCGCCCGACTCGGTGAAATCCCCCAAAATGACCCTCACGGCCGGCGAGTCATGTGTCGCATTTTCCCCTCCCTGTAGCTTATCTCGTCTGCTTCTCCCACAATCGCCAATGGCACCAGTCCATCGTCATCACCCAGCCATCAAAGGACAGCTCCAGCTTGGAGCCTACACCGCGGCCGCGGCGCAATCCCCGATGTAGTGTAGTGCGAATGGCGTCCATGTTGGGTGTGCGTGGAACACCCACCACACGCTCCGCTGCCGCTTCCCGTCGGCAGCTATTGCAGGCCGCCGTTGCTGGCTGCCATTGCCGCCACACCATCGTTGAAAGCCAGGGCCATCGCCCACTCCACCTCCATGGCCCGAAAGCGGGAGGTGGCCGTCGTGGCTGCCACCCCACTACTGGCCATTGTGGCCATCACCTGCTCCGCCTCCGCGACCCGAAGGAAGGAGGTGGTGGTCGTGGCCGCCAGCCCACCGTCGACCGCCAGGATTATCACCCGCTCCGCCACCGCCGAGGCGGAGGTGGAGGCCCGCACGTGCGTCAGCGACCTTGCGCGCTACATCGAGTTCCTTCGGGAGGAGGAGGAGCGCCTCTTCGAGAATGCAAAGAGCCTTATCGCAGTCGTGGCCGCAGCACACGCCAACGTAGAGGCGAGGAACCAGGAGATCTACAAGCAGTCCGTCCACTTCAAGAGGGGTCGTCTAGAGCGGCAGAGGGCGTTCGAGGTGAGCGTCGCTGAAGGTGCAGAAGCGGCAGGCACCGTATTGGAGTTGTCCAGCTCGTCGATAGGCTCCTCCTCCTCTTCCTCTTACTGAGCGTGCTCAGTAGAGGAGAGGCTACCGGAAGTAGTACAAAGCCCCTTCGTAGTAGTAGTAGTAGTAGTATTTAGGGGGTACTTTGTTCAGTTCATCTGACTATAGATGTGGTGGAACTGTACAACGTACTTAAAATTAGCTAGTATATATAGTTGAATTAGCTATTTCAGTATGTGGTTGGCAACAATTGGGGAAAAGTTTGGTCGGTTCAGCTATCGAGTTGAACTATTTGTATAAATTAAGAACGACTGCTTAATCTACACTACAAAAAAATACACTTCTGTGATGATATGTGTTTGTCACAGTAGGTGACGTTTTCTGTCATGCATGTACATCCATGATGATTTAATGACAGAATCAAGATATTCATACATGTGCTGTTGTAGAAGTGTTCCATGACATTACCAAAATTATCATCATGGAAGTGTCCACTTCCATGATGATAAATCACGCGTCATAGAAGTGCTTTCATCAAGGGTGCCCGGCACATGGCATCGACCGTAATGGGTCGCCGTTAAGCTATCGTGTCTGGTATTGGATCCCATAACCCGTTAACAGCGCGGACCAATGGGGATTTTCCACGTGTAAAATTCTCATTGGCCGGAGGAAACACGTGTTTGCTCATCATTGGGACAGATGTCATCCACTAATTGGACACGAGGCACCTATGATACATCAACACGTGGCACGGCCCAACAGAGGCCCATTCCGATGAAAAGGCCGGCCCAGTTAAAGGCCCAGTATGTTTTTTCAGACACTAGTGGGCTGGCCCGTTAACAGCCTGCCATGTTTTGGGCCAAATTGAGGCCCGTTCACAGCCTGCCGTGTTTTGGGCCAAATTAGGCCCATATCGGATCAGGCCCGTTAACAGGCCACTTTTCTTTTGGGCCCATTCTAAGACAGGTTTGTATTTCAGTCTATTAAATGCCCAATAACCAGTTCGGCCCGATAATAGTTTCGGCCTGTTAGCGGCCCGTGGTGCATCTGGGACATTGTCGGCCCGGTTTAACTTTAGGCCCTTTAACAGCCCATGTAGAAACTGGGCTATTTCTTGTTCGAAGTAACTTTAGGCCTCTTAACGGCCCATAGTCTTTGTGGATAAATTTCAGCCCAACAGGCCTATCGGCCTGTTAATGGCTCGTGGAACAGTTGGGCCTAATTACAGCCTGCGCTGAATCCGGTATGCTTACAGCCCATCTGATAATGGCCCGTGACACTTTGGGCCTATGGCCCGCGTGGATACTAGCCTGCTTAAAGCCCATAATTTTATTGGGCCAAACATGCCCGAGATATATTTTGTCCTATTAACTGCTCGTCCTATTTGGGTCAAACATGGGCCTTAGGCAGTTTCGGCTTGTATTGGCCCGTGAAGTTTTTGGCCCAACGCTGGCCCAATCTAGGTTTTAGCCTGTTAAAAGCCCATGGTATTCTCTGGCCCAGCTGGCTAGAACTTTACTCGTCCTATTAAAGGCAGGAAACTACTATAAGTTTAGACATGCTAATGGCCCAAGATGATTATAGGCCCACGTTTTGGCCCATATGAGTAACGGGCCAGCCTGAAGACTGACAACAATGAGATCCACTGAACTTTCCGGCCTAAATTACAGCATACCGACCAAAGAATAAACCTAGACTATACAATAAAGAAATTATGACATATTACATCCACTGGGAATCAAAGTTCGCTACCGATGATAATAAAGCGCAATGTGACCGCGGATTACATACACTGGGCATCAAAGGTCACAACCAGTGCATATAAACGCACCGACAAAAGAATATACAAAAATGAGAGCACTTCAGAAGGCACTAGGCTTGGCCAGGACGGGCTCCGCAAGCAGCCGAACAAGTTGATGAGACCCCAATTGTGTCAATGATAGATGCTCCATCCCTAGCTATATGGCACCATAGTGCGCAAGGCAGTCCTCTAACATCTTCTGTGCATCTTTGACTTCAAGTCGGAGCTGAGCTGAAGCAAGCCTTTCCGCTTTAAGTTGAGACTGAAGAAATCGAACTGATTGAGGCAGCGACTGCATAGAGGTTGTCTCACACCTGCTGGTGAGTAACTTCAACTCACTGTCTTCATCAAGACAGGACCTTGGGGTCATCTCGCTGTCCTCAATATGATTTGGCTCACTATCTTCCCTAAAGTTCTGCCTAGCATAAGAGATACGACTCTGAAAGAGAAACAAGGAGACACGTAACAGGTTTCACAATTATATAAGCAAATAAATGGATTTGTTCTGCATAAGGAACATGTTTTTACAACTACAATTTAAAACTGGTAGTTGTTGCAAACATCCAATCAGATGTAAACAGCAAAGTAAACAGCAGTCGAGGAAATGATGCCTATCCAACTCTATACTAGAACAAAGTTTGAAGTCTTGAGAAGGATGAACTTACATTACATGTTAACATGGGCTGGACAAATCCCTTCCCTATGTTGATGGAAGGATAATTCAATAAATTCCCCAAAGAAATTCTTTATAAGCGTTTCCATCATTCTACATTTTGCGAAGAGTAAATATAGATCAAATAATATTGGAAGAAGCAGAGGATAATGAAGCTCAGGTGCAGACTAATGATACATAATCAAATAGCAATTGATTAAGTACAGGGTTACAAGGAAAAAGGTACTGACAAGAGGAAAGCAGACATCAGTGTGTGCAGTGGCATTGGATTTATTCAACATTTTGGCAAGAGTAAATGTAGATATGATAATTTGGAGAAAGTGGAGGGCAGGGCAGATAAGATGCAGAGTAATGCTAGACAATCAACTATCTCGCGATGCAAGTACAGTAATACCACCACCGTCTGTTATTACTTGTCGCTCAAATGGATGTATCTAGCACTATTAAGTTCTAAATACATCCAATTGATCAATAATTAATTCGATACAGAGGGAGTACATGACTACAGGTACTTACATGAGCAATCCAAAACTTCATAACCATTGTGTTAATTCTACATTTACCTAAGAGTAAATATGGATCTTATAATTTCAAGAAAAGGGAGGATAAAGAAGCGAACATTTACAGTGATGATACATAATCAAACAGCAATGAGTGTAAGTATGATGACAAAGGGCAAGAAGTACTGACAAGAGCAATGCAGAGCCCAGTATTGTTGTGAGATCCTATGATCCTTTGAGAAAGGAGATTCATCTGAAATTAGTTTTAGTAGAAGAGAGAAGGTAAGGCACATGCAGAAATTTAGGAGTTCAAATTTTGAATTGATATCATAGACAGTACCTGACGCTGGGCTCTCAGCAGTTCTAATAGGGGTTTGGCCAGTGGAGTAGGGGTAAAGTGTGGTACAATTGGGCTTGTGTTTTCTGTGGCTGCTAATCTATCTGATTTATCAGGTATCACTACCTTTTACAAATACCTAGTTTGTACTCCTCGAGGATATGCACTCATCATCTTCCTTTTGGATATCTATTACGAATGAACAACATTTGACTGGAAAAACATAGTATGACGACACATGGAATAGGTATAGAAAATGGATAGGTATGGCATATACTCATATATGATGCTTAAACTAAGCAGATGATGTAACAAAGTAGAAGTAATGCAAGAGGTCGGATGCAAAATATGTGCGACCAATACAACCTTGCCAAGTTAGAGCAAGCACCTTGATGGGTGAATAAGATAGGCCATCCTCCACCATGCCAAGTTTGTTATCCAGTGGATTGTTCCGCAATATTCCTATTGTGCGCCCATTCTCATATTCATTTTGATAATGTTGAATACCTGACATGCATGAAAACATAAAAACAAGTGATATTATCTTTGTAATGTAGAAGTGATTCTAATCCAATACTGCCTCCCTATAAACCCCTTTGTGCTATCTCTGTAATTCTTCTGAGAGATGCCATGCATGCTATAATTTGGTGTGTGCATTAATATAATGTGGCCTACTACTCAAAATATGAGAGCTCCAGAAGTGATGATACTTCGTAGATGACAGCTTCAACACATAGTGAAGAAGAACAAGTCGACCTGACCTGACAGATTCAAAATATACTAAGGGAGAACAACTCGACCTGACAAGTCGACCGCAAATGTCTCTGCTACTCTTCCCAACAAGGAACATACTTATTAAAGAAGAGAAGAGGATCATCTTAAAGAAGAGCAGAAGATCAAGTAGATTGAAGATATTACAAGTCTTTCTATACAACATCGGTTGCCCACCCATGATGAACCAGAGCGCATAGAGAAATACTATTCCTTCCGGTTTCTCCATATGTGGCTAGCATGCATTTCGAAACTAAAGTAGCAACATTTAGCTGACCAATTAAACATCTCTCGGTTTTACTAATATCAGCATAATATCATATTTGAACTTGTACAACTAAGATTGTTTAGCTTGATGGGTGGAGAAGCGCTATTACGACACGAACCACGTAGGCTGATCGTGATCATCATAAAATGGGGAAACCGTAAGCATGATGAGTATAGTGTTGACCGTGGCAGTGGGATGGCAGATCTGAAGCTGCAAACCGCGCAAAGGGTAGTTAGCAACCAATGTTTGCTTTGAAATAACAACTAAGATTTGGTATGGACAAGAAAGTACAGTCAACAGGTGACAAAGAAATGCAATCCTGCTGTCTCTCTATATGTCGTGACATGCATTTGGAAACTCAAGTGGGACCTTTAGCTAACCAATTAAATGTGTATGTTAACTAATATCAGTATCATATCACAATCATATTTGAACAACTAATATTTTGAATTTTGAGTGTTGTGTTGTTTGGCTTGAAGGGTGGAGTAATGCTAGTACGACAGAAAGCACCTACGCAGATCATAGTAGAGTAGATAAAAGGGGAAAACCCTAAGCATCAAGAGTAAAATCAGGAAAGTGGAACTAGCTGGACCAGTGGTTGGCGCACATGCTTTTCGAAACGAATATAGGAACATTAGGTGACCAATTAAACATTCTCTGTTTTAGTAATATGAGCATCATATCAGATTCGTATTTCAACACCTAAGCTTTGGAATTATGAGTGGCATGTTATTTCGCTTAATGGGTTGAGGTCTTGAGGAGCAGTGCTAGCACGACACGAAGCACCTACGATGATGGTAGTGAATATAAAGGGGGGAAACCATAAGCTTTACGAGTATAGTGACCGTGCCATGGCGGATCTGAAGGTGCAAACCGGACAAAGCTACTTCGCAACCAATGTTTGCTTTCAACTAGCCACTATGATTTGGTACGGACAAGAAAAGCATAGTAAACAATTTACGATCTATTTTCCAGGTGAGATCAATTACTTAAGCACATATGGAAGAGTACTACCTCTCTTGCGATGCCGTGTAGACCCCTGCTGATACGTTGAGGGTGCTGCGGGTGCGATGGCTGTCAGCAGAGTGTAAGAAGACTTTAGACAGCAGACGGCCAGGTCGGGGGATAAATCCTGTTGCCGAGGACGAGCCGGTCGTAGGAGCGGCAACGACAAGGTGGACAACGACACCGATGAAGCGAGAGGACGCGATGAAAGGATCCTGGTCTGGTGATAACCCACAAGTATAGGGGATCGCAACAGTTTTAGATAAGTAAGAGTGTTGAACCCAACAAGGAGCTAAAGGTAGAACAAATATTCCCTCAAGTTCTATCGATCACCGATACAACTCTACGCACGCTTGGCGTTCGCTTTACCTAGAACAAGTATGAAACTAGAAGTACTTTGTATGTGTTTTTGGATAGGTTTGCAAGGTAATAAAGAGCGTGTAAATAAAAAGTAGGGGCTGTTTAGATAAAGACACAACTAAGTTAGTTTTAGTAAAGAGCTTTTTGTTACGAGAAAGTTATTTGTCCCTAGGCAATCGATAACTAGACCGGTAATCATTATTGCAATTTTATTTGAGGGAGAGGCATAAGCTAACATACTTTCTCTACTTGGATCATATGCACTTATGATTGGAACTCTAGCAAGCATCCGCAACTACCAAAGATCATTAAGGTAAAACCCAACCATAGCATTAAAGTATCAAGTCCTCTTTATCCCATATGCAAACAACCTACTTACTCGGGTATGTGCTTCTGTCACTCACGCCACCCACCATAAGCAAATCATGAACATATTGAAAACCGTACAGCGGGAATCCCTCACGCTTGCGCGACACAGAGAGCACCATAGGATAGCACCGATAATAAAACATGCAACTCAAACCAATCATGATCATCAACTAACCCATAGGACAAAATGTCACACCCTGATTTTCATGCCACAACACTTAAGCTAATAAATCTTGATAAAGTGTGGTTTGGCAAAAACTTTTGCATTATTTGGCTTTTATTTGGAGTTGGTTTTCTCTCTGTGTTTTTCAAGTGCTCTTTAAAGTCAACACAACTCCACCTTCTGTAATTCATCTCCTTGACCCAAACTTCTGCCCAATGATCATGCCATGTGTATAGAGAAATATAGTATTTTCTTACAAAAATAATTTGGCCAAAAAGTATTTTCAAAAATTAGTTGGTTTGCACTACAAGTACTTGATTTGGGGTATGAAAAATATTTCAAAGAGTATATTTGAAACCTATTAGATATAGGACTTCCATAAACCACAAAAATATAATTTTAAAAGTTATTTTCCTATTTTATTTAAAAGCTTTTTCTTAAGGCCAGAAATGGTCTTTAATAGGGAAAATTTGTTTTATTGTTTGAAAAATATTTTAAAAAAATCAGGGAAACTCAGTGGGCATATATTTCCCATATATAAGAGTTTCAACACATGGTCATGTTCAAAATATTGGTCAAATCCCTCAAAAACCCTTTCTGGATATTTCAAGCTTTTGAAATATTTACAAAGGAAATATTCTCCAAAAATTGCAAGAAAATTCTAGCATGTCACATATGACATGTTTGATGATCTTGGCAAGTATCATGTGATGGAGAATAGCATAACCCCATGAAATCCCCTCAAAACCATTTCTGTCCATTTTGAAGTTTGAGCAACTTTACATTGCCAAACATGTCCAAATGTTCTCAAACCTTGTGAACATGCTCAAATGGTCTAATAATTAATCTAGACCAAATGGCACAAGTTGGAGAAAATGTTATATTGATCAAAGTGCCCCAAAACCCTCTTTGACCAGAATCAAATTTGAACAACTTTGTACTACCAACTTTCTCTCTTTGACCCCAACATTTGTGAGCATGTTCACATGACCAAATGAGGCCACTACACCAAGTGGTTCATCAAGGGGAAGTGATTTTCTCAACTAGATCTACACAAGTTCATTTCTTCTAATTTCTAGGGTTTACAAAAGTTGCATTGGCAACTTTGCCCAAATGGACTCAACCTTGGTGGAACATATTATTATCTCATGCTATTTGACCCTGTCAAGCCTCATGACAATAGGAATTCATCTTGTTGCCCAAACTAGCAACAAACACCTTCTGCCATTTTACTAAAACCCCTGTTTTGACCACTTCCACTCTTCTCCATGGCCTCAACTTTTTACCACAGCCCCTCCTAGTCCCCTTGCACCTCCAGTAGCAATGGCAAATCCATAGCTCAATTATTGGAGGGGTAAAACCCCACTTTCTCTCTCTGGACAGCCCCTTTCCCTCTCTCCCTCAACCTCACTCCTCTCCTACTAGCTGTCCAGGGCATCCAAGGCCCTCTCCCCTTTGTTTACTCCTCCCTAAACAACCTAGACACAAGTGGCCGCGCCCTACAAGCCAAAGGCATGCCCTGGCATGCAATTGGCGTGCTCCAGAGCGCGCTACAGTGCACACCCGCACTGTAGCCATCCCCAATCCGCAGCGTCTGGCCACCTCGGGCCTGGCCCTTGCGCCAGTCGAGGTGCCTCGACGTCCTCATCACGCCACGCCTTTGTCCCCCTCCTCCTTCTCCCTCCTGCTTCCCTTGCTCGCACGCGCGCCGGCCGCCCGAGAGCTCCAATGAGCGGCCTCACACGCGCGGTGCCCCTGGCCCTCCTCCTGCTCTCTTCCTTCACCCGCTCACTCTGGACCAACCCCACGAGCACCCCAGACACACTCAAACAGGCCCCCGTGACCCGTGGCGACGGCAACGAGCTCGCCGGTGCACAAGTCCACGGTGGACCATCGTGCGGCTATATAAGCCTGCCCCGGGCCGCTCCGGTGGCATTCGCCTCCTCCTCACACCCCCAAGAACACGCCCGCACCACCCAAACGTCCTCAAGGGGCTTCTGTGCTCGGGATCGACCGGAGCTCCGCCGCCTCGGGTCGCCGTCGATCCAGAGGTACGGGCCCTCTCCGCCCCCACTCTCGCTCGATCTGGAGCCGCAGGAGCCGACTGATCATTTCCCCTCCCTCTTCCGCATCGGTTGCAGGCCGAACGGAGCAGTCTGTCCACCTCCCGAAGCTCCTCTGTCGTGCCTCCTTATCGCCGGCGAACCAGGCCACCCCGGCGACCAACTCCGGCACCACCCGAACGGCGACACGACGAGGAGTCCAATGGTGCCATCAGCTCACCCCGCCATGCCCGGAAACGTCACCGGTGAGCACGCCGACCCTCTGGTCGCGAGGTCAGAGATGACAGGTGGGCCCCGCCTGTCATCCTCATCTCTCTCTCGCCCCCTCTATATCCCACTGGCAGCTGGGCCCCGCCCGTCAGGTTCAAACCTGGCGCACGCGCGCGTCGGCTCGGCTGGGCCGCATCGCTGGCTGGGTCGCTGCCCTGCGGTAGTTCTGGCCCAGCAGGCACAGTGCCCCTTCCCCTTTTTTCTTTTTCTGTCACTTTCCAAAAATTCCACAAGATAAAATATATGTCCAAATAAATTAATTCCAACTCCTAAATTCCTAAAGTATTGCAGCCTATTTAATGGTGCAACTTTCATTCAAATCCAACAACCTTTTCTTCACTGTAAATATTTAAATGTGATTTTAAGCATTTAAATATACCTTTGTAAATCCATTTCTCCTATTCCGCTACTCCAAATCCAAAACTAGGAATTTTCCCCTTCTTAGTTTTCACCCTAGTATTTAACAAAAATGAGTTGACATTTTTCTGAGCACTTTGGTTTTTTTGTTTTACTATTGCCTTATTTTCTCGTTATTTTCTTGCGGCGAATAGATCCCGTATTTGACGAAGTAGTTGGATAAGAAGAAGGAGAAGGACTTGAAGACTTTGAAGACCAAGGCAAGCAGCCCTTTGACCATGTCTATGAAACCCTTTTTATGCATTTCATATAGCACTTTATTATTGTTGCATCGGAATCATGATGAGATGGTAGCCACTTTGGTGGGTTGCCTTCATTTCCTCCTTGTTGATACTGGCATTGTGCATGACCCTACCTTCTTATGAGGGTTATGCCGGTGGGAGTAGATAGGATGCTAAAGTAGTTGCTACACAAAAAGGGACGGGAATATGCATGGTGATGGAGACAAAGTATTTTCAAAAGACTTTTCGAAAAACCCCATCGGGTGCCACTTATGCCCGGGGGAGATGATGAGTTGGGTAACCACTTGATGACGAAGTGGTGTACCGAGGCAAGTGTGTGTGTTGTTTTTCAAAACGGATTGGTTTATGTTGCGGCCGTTATTCCAACCTTACATGCGCAACCACTCTACCCTTGTATGGGAAAGGGCATTATTTATTACCTAGGCCGATACTAGCTTGGAGCCCGCATTACTAGTGACGGGAGAGTTGTTGGTGCGCTCTCTTGGGGCGGGGTCGTGCCAGGTAGGGCGGCCAAGAACATTTTTATGGGGCACCGGGCACACCGTTGGTACCCCATGCCAGTGGTATGTGATGAATATGGGAGCAAGGCTCCACAATTTTTAAGTTGTGAAATGTTGGGCACGGGGGTTACTACCAATCGAGTGGACTCCATGTTAGTGTCATCTAGGGAAAGATAGTGATCGGGTGCTTACCCCGGGTACTTGAGGTACCGCGGGTCGTGGATGACACGGAAGTTCCTCGGATCTTGTGGGTAAAGTGTGCAACATCTGCAGAGAGTAAAACTATTCGAATAGCCGTGTCCACGGTCAAGGACAGTTGGGTAACCGCTCTTGGGCTACGTCCACTTGTTTACAAACCAGTGTGTGTGGGAAGAACTACTTGGGTTAAGTCAAAGGACTTGACATGGATGAGTTGGGTTGGAGCCCACTCCCTTTATGTTGATATCTGTAACCTGTCCTCTTGGTTACTTGAATTCTCTTGATGCATGTCTTACAAGTTGTTGAGCATGTCATTGCACTCAAAACTAGCTTTCTGCAAAAATTTACCTATATCATGCATTGTTGTATCTTGAACCAAAACATGGGTTGCTTGCGAGTACATTCAAAGTACTCATTGGCTTGCCACTGGTTATTTTATTGGCCAGGCATGAAAGAACAGGATATAATGAAGAGTACCTTGGTGACGAACATGCGAGCTAGGACGCTTCCCAGTCAGAATGCCTGTAGGGTTAAGGCAGGTGGCATGGGTCCAAGTTATCGACGAAGATTTCCGCTGCGATGTTACACTCAAGACTCAACCATAATGGTCCTACTTGTGTAATACGGTACGTATGGATGTAAGACTCTTGTTATTCAGCTTCTGTGTGTTCAGTGAGCATTGATCTCTGGGATCACTGTACACGTGCATTCGGTGATCACGACTTATGAGTCGGGGTCCCCACACAAAATGAATCTACTCAAACATCATAGGATAGCCATACATAATTGGGAAATAATATATAGCGTTGAGAACCATGTTTAAGTAGATATTACATCAGGGAAAAGAGGGGTTACACTGCCGCATAGAGGGAGGAAGAGTTGGTGATGATGGCGGTGAAGTTGTTGGTGAAGATTGCGGTGATGATGATGGCCCCGGCGGTGTTCCGGCACCACCGGAAGAGAGGGGGAGAGGCCCCCTTCTTCGTCTTCTTTCTTGACCTCCTCCCTAGATGGGAGAAGGATTTCCCCTCTGGTCCTTGATCTCCATGGAATGGGAGGGGCGAGAGCCCCTTCGCGATTGGATCTGTCTCTCTGTCTCCCTCTGTTTCTATGTTCTCAGATTCTGCCCTTTCACCGTTTCTTATATTTCTGGAGATCCATAACTCCGATGGGCTGAAATTTTAACAAGATCTCTATCCGGATGTTAGCTTTCTTGCGGCGAAAGAAGGGCACGAACCTCCTTATGGGGTGGCCACGAGGGTCAGGGGGTGTCCCCCTGCCTCGTGGCCCCCTCGGGCATCGTCTCGCGTGGATTTTTCTACCCCAAAATCACATATATTCCAAAAAAAACTCCGTCAGTTTTTATCCCGTTTGGACTCCGTTTGATATGGATTTACTGGGAAATAAAAAATATGCAACAAACAGGAACTGGTACTGGGCACTGGATCAATATGTTAGTCCCAAAAATAGTATAAAAACTTGCCAAAAATATATGAAAGTTATAGAATATTGGCATGGAACAATCAAAAATTATAGATACGACGGAGACGTATCAGCATCCCCAAGGTTAATTCCTGCTCGTCCTCGAGTAGGTAAATGATAAAAAAGATATTTGATGTGGAATGCTACCTAGCATAATCTTGATCATATTTCTAATCATGGCATGAATATTAAGACACGAGTGATTCAAAGCAATAGTCTATCATTTGACATTAAGATAATAGTACTTCAAGCATACTAATAAAGCAATCATGTATTTTCAAAATAACATGGCCAAAGAAAGTTATCCCTACAAAATCATATGGTCTAGCTATGCTCCATCTTCACCACACAAAATATTCACATCATGCACAACCCCAATGACAAGCCAAGCAATTGGTTCATACTTTTTAACGCGCTTCAGCTTTTTCAACCCTCACGCAATACATGAGCGTGAGCCATGGACATAGCACTATGGGTGGAATAGAATATGATGGTGGAGGTTATGTGGAGAAGAAAAAAAGGGATAAAGTCTCACATCGACGCGGCTAATCAACGGGCTACGGAGATGCCCATCAATTGATGTCAATGTGAGGAGTAGGGATTGCCATGCAACGGATGCACTAGAGCTATAAGTGTATGAAAGCTCAAACTGAAACTAAGTGGGTTTGCATCCAACTTGCTTGCTCATGAAGACCTCGGGCATTTGAGGAATCCCATCATCGGAATATACAAGCCAAGTTCTATAATGAAAATTCCCACTAGTATATGAAAGTGATAACTCAAGAGACTCTCTATATGAAGAAGATGGTGCTACTTTGAAGCACAAGTGTGGTAAAAGGATAGTAACATTGCCCCTTTTTCTTTTCTCTTTTTTTGCGGGCTTATTTGGCCCCCTTTTTTATTTAGGCTTCTTTGGCCTCTCTTTTTTTGATGGGGCAATTCTCTAATAATGATGATCATCACACTTTTATTTACTGACAACTCAATACTAGAACAAAGATATGACTCTATATGAATGCCTTCGGCGGTGTACCGGGATGTGCAATGATCTAGCGTAGCAATGACATCAAAAATGGACAAGCCATGAAAACATCATGCTAGCTATCTTACGATCATGCAAAGGAATATGACAATGAATGCTCAAGTCATGTATATGATGATGATGGAAGTTGCATGGCAATATATCTCGGAATGGCTATGGAAATGCCATAATAAGTAGGTATGGTGGCTGTTTTGAGGAAGATATAAGGAGTCTTATGTGTGACACAGCATATCATATCACGGGGTTTGGATGCACCGACGAAGTTTGTACCAACTCTCGAGGTCAGAAAGGGCAATGCATGGTACCGAAGCGGCTAGCAATGATGGAAGGGTGAGAGTGCGTATAATCCATGGACTCAACATTAGTCATATAGAACTCACATACTTATTGCAAAAGTTTATCAGCCCTCGAAGCAAAGTACTACTAAGCATGCCCCTAGGGGGATAGATTGGTAGGAAAAGACCATTGCTCGTCCCCGACCGCCACTCATAAGGAAGACAATCAATAAATAAATCATGCTCTGACTTCATCACATAACGGTTCACCATACGTGCATGTTACGGGAATCAAAAACTTCAACACAAGTATTTCTACAATCCACAACTACCCACTAGCATGACTCTACTATGACCATCTTTATATCGCAAAACTATTGCAAGGAATCAAACATATCATATTCAGTGATCTACAAGTTTTATGTAGGATTTTACGACTAACCATGTGAATGACTAGTTCCTGTCATCTCTCTAAATAGATATAGGTGAAGCAAGAGAGTTTAATTCTTTCTAAAAAAATATATACCCATGCTATAACAAATATAAGTGAAGCAAAAGAGCATTCTACAAATGGCGGTTTTCTATGTAAAGAGAAACAGGCAATCCAAACTTCAAATGATATAAGTGAAGCACATGCAGCATTCTATAAAGCCATACTCAAAAGATATAAGTGAAGTGCATAGAGAATTCTATAAATCAACCAAGGACTATCTCATACCAGCATGGTGCATAAAACAAAAATGAAAACTAAATGCAAAAGACGCTCCAAGATTGCACATATCGCATGAATGAAACGAATCCGAAAACATATCTATACTTGTTGAAGAAAGAGGGGATGCCTTCCAGGGCATCCCCAAGATTAGACGCTTGAGTCTCCTTGAATATTTACTTGGGGTGCCTCGGGCATCCCCAAGATTGAGCTCTTGCCTCTCTTCCTTCTTCTCACATCGAGACCTTCTCGATCATCGAACACTTCATCCACACAAAACTTCAACAGAAAACTCGGTGAGATCCGTTAGTATAATAAAGCAAATCACTACTCTAATTACTGTTGTAAACCAATTCATATTTTGTTTTGCATTGTTTCTACTGTAATATAACTTTTTCATGGCTTAATCCACTGATATAAATCAATAGTTTCATCAAAACAAGCAAACTATGCATCAAAAACAGAATCTGTTTAAAACAGAACAGTCTGTTATAGTCTGAACATTCACCATACTTGTGGTACTTTAAAAATTCTACCAAAATTAGGAAAAATAAACAATTTGTATATAAAGACAGTGCAAAAAGAATCAGAACCATTTGACGTTCCAATAAAAAATGTAAAATCGCGCACTACAGCCAAAGTTTCTGTCCTGCACCACACAAACCAACAAGCATTGTAAACATCCTAAAGGCAAACCTTGGCACATTATTTTTATAATACAATGGAATTGTACAAGGAGATAATTATTTTTGTTGAAAAGTTTCTGTAATCAAGATTCATAAAGTTTCCGTGAGCATGAACAAAGTTCAAGGCTAGCTCCCACTTCAACAATGCTCGTCTTTCTCACTTCTGCTTTTCTTTTTGAAAAGTTTCGGGTTCCCCTCTTTATTTTTGTTGTTTTTAAACTATATAAAAGCACTCAACAGAAATAAATGACTCTCTAAAACTTCCGGGTTGTCTCCCTGGCAGCGCTTAAATAAAAAGTAGGGTCTGTTTAGATAAAGACACAACTAAGTTAGTTTTAGTAAAGAGCTTTTTGTTACGAGAAAGTTATTTGTCCCTTGGCAATCGATAACTAGACCGGTAATCATTATTGCAATTTTATTTGAGGGAGAGGCATAAGCTAACATACTTTCTCTACTTGGATCATATGCACTTATGATTGGAACTCTAGCAAGCATCCACAACTACGAAAGATCATTAAGGTAAAACCCAACCATAGCATTAAAGTATCAAGTCCTCTTTATCCCATATGCAAACAACCTACTTACTCGGGCATGTGCTTCTGTCACTCATGCCACCCACCATAAGAAAATCATGAACATATTGCAAACCCTATAGCAGGAATCCCTCACGCTTGAGCGACACAGAGAGCACCATAGGAAAGCACCGATAATAAAACATGCAACTCAAACCAATCACGATCATCAACTAACCCATAGGACAAAACGAATCTACTCAAACATCATAGGATAGCCATACATCATTGGGAAATAATATATAGCATTGAGCACCATGTTTAAGTAGAGATTACAGTGGGTAAAAGAGGGGTTACACCGCTGCATAGAGGGAGGAAGAGTTGGTGATGATGGCGGTGAAGTTGTTGGTGAAGATTGCGGTGATGATGATGGCCCCGGCGGTGTTCCGGCGCCACCGGAAGAGAGGGGGAAAGGGCCCCCCCTTCTTCGTCTTCTTTCTTGACCTCCTCCCTAGATGGGAGAAGGGTTTCCCCTCTGGTCCTTGGTCTCCATGGCAAGGGAGGGGCGAGAGCCCCTCCGATATTGGATCTGTCTCTCTGTCTCTCTCTGTTTCTGCGTTCTCAGATTCTGCCCTTTCACCGTTTCTTATATTCCTAGAGATCCGTAACTCCGATTGGGCTGAAATTTTAACACGATCTCTATCTGGATATTATCTTTCTTGTGGCCAAAGAAGGGCACCAACCGCCTTACGGGGTGGCCACGAGGGTCAGGGGCGTGCCTGCCCCCTGGGGCGCGCCCCCTGCCTCGTGCCCCCCTCGGGCATCGTCTCGCGTGGATTTTTCTTCCCCAAAATCACATATATTCCAAAAAAACTCCGTCAGTTTTATCCCATTTGGACTCTGTTTGATATGGATTTATTGCAAAACAAAAAACATGCAACAAACAGGAACTGGCACTGGATCAATATGTTAGTCCCAAAAATAGTATAAAAAGTTGCCAAAAGTATATGAAAGTTGTAGAATATTGGCATGGAACAATCAAAAATTATAGATACGACGGAGACGTATCATCCGGCGCCGTGGATGAGAGACGTCCATCTCATGTAGTGGACGACATGGTAGGGGTAGCGGCTCCGGCAAGGTGGAGGATGGGGTGGCGGACGGAGGAGGTTGGCCGCAGTGGGGAGGTTGTTGTGGTGCCGACGGTGTATGAATGGGAAAATGGAGGGGGAAGGGCAATCTCAAACTTTGGGACGCGCTTGTGTGAAATGTGGGACAGTTACAAACTTATCCCCCGTTTAAAATTTTGGACATCACGTCGGTTGGGGATAGGACGATAATCTCGCATCTCCCAAATATTTGCCGGTAGCGATTTCGAGCGAGGAGAGGGTGTTTTGCCGGCCACGATTGGTGCCCACGGTGTATGAACGGGGTTGACAGGTAGGGCAGTTGTGTCACGTCTGAGGGAAGTTACACATCTGCCCCTATTTAAAATATTTGCCTACATCAATTTCGGACGAGGAGTGTTTGTTTTGCCGCCCATCGTGTATGAATGGGGAAATGGAGGGAGAGACATATGTCTTTCAGACGAGCTTGAATCAAATGTGGTTTGCCACCCACGTTTGGTGCCCACCGTGTCTGAATGGGCTCAGAGGCGGTCGTGTCACATCTGATTGAAATTACTAGTCTACCCCTATTGACAGCAGTGTAAATCCGGTTGATAAGGATGCCAAAGTGTCAGGGGTAGACAGTAATTTCCATCTCGCAAACACTTGCTTCATGCAGCCCACAAATGATAGTGGGTGTTTAGCCGCTTCGTTTAAAACTTGGGAGAATTAGCATTCACGTTTGCCCTGGGCCCTGGCAACTAAATTCAAATCCAATTTGTATTCGATTACGAATATCCACAGAGAATTCTACGTTTTGTTATTTATTTCTTCAAAACCACAACAAAGATTTATTCCACCTTTATATATGATTATGATTTAGAAATGTCATGATCTTCGAATTCAGTAGGTTGGATATACTTTGAGTCAAATAGTTATTTCATCAAATACAATATACTCACACGAAAAACAGTTCACCTTATGTCAATCATACAAGTACTGAGGATTACCTCGCCTAAAAAATTCAGATCATTACAACACATGGACAACATAGGGGTTCTTACAACATAATCCATTCAGAGACATGACACAACATGCTAGTACAGTAATCTATTGACAATTTCAACTGGTATCTAATGAAGAACTGGGATTACCCTGGGCTTCAGATAGCGGAAACAGCAGGACCTCCTCCGTCTTCAAATGCAACATTCTTACTTCCTCCAATTCTTGGGTTGCTTGCAAAATGTGTGCAACTAATTGCATAATTTCCAGCCTCAAGATCAAGATTACCTCATTCATGGAAGCCACACCATCTCTTTCTGCCTCTAGTAGAGCCTCAAGAACTAT
The DNA here is from genome assembly GCF_003073215.2 of Triticum urartu. Taxonomy (NCBI): domain Eukaryota; kingdom Viridiplantae; phylum Streptophyta; class Magnoliopsida; order Poales; family Poaceae; genus Triticum; species Triticum urartu. The sequence goes on along the minus strand of NC_053023.1, from coordinate 384,806,643 downwards.
AACATCCGTGCTCAGACTACTCTCCGGCGGTGTTGCCTCTGAACTGCCACCATCGGGTAACATGGATGGTGCACTGCTTCCACAAATAGATTCGGGGGTTATACAATGTGTCCTAGTGTGAACGACATCCTAAAAGGTTTCCGCTGGACATAAGTAAGAGATAGTTATCGCATGATCCAGGCAGTAAGCTTACATGGTAAACAACATATGAATTATTGCCGAGCATGGCAAGCTATATTTAAATGGTTCGAAGCGGCATCAGCCGAAAAGAAATTAAAATGGTACGATGAAACTAGGGATGTAAGTGGATGGGGTTTCCAAGGTGTGGAAGGCAGATCCGACGGGGTGTGAGGTCCACCGCTGCGGCGGAGGACTAGATTCGGCGGCTTGCAGTTGTTGGGGGGCGGGGGGAAGGGGAGGGGCTCTGGGGAAGAATGTTGGGGGCAAAGAGGGGAAACAATGGAGTTACCAAAGAAGCCCTTTTCCATTCATGTGGCAGGGGTAAAACAGGAATATCGCAGGGTTAAACTTTTGGGCGCGAGATATTTCGATGTGAGCAGGAAGTTTGAAAACTTTTGGCGCCTGAAATTATAAGTGTTCTGCTCTTGTACGGCCGACTATGATATCATGGCGAAGAATTTATTTGTTCTGCACGCAAAAAAGTGCAAGTTTTGAAAATCAATGTCTCCAACTCGAAACTTAGACTGTCCATTCAATTCAAATATGGATCATTGAGCTAGTACAAGCAAATACCATCATACGGTCCAATTCAAATGAAATTCCAAATGTGTTTATCCTAAATATGATGACAAAAGCAAAATTGTATATGTGTATGAATAAAGTGGATGATTATAAAGTTTGAACGTGCCCGTATGTGTATATTTCTAGGTTTGATATATGAATTTGAAATCACGAAATCCTGGCTCAAAAAATGTACCTCCATTTAAATGAACTAGTAAACATGTCCGTGCGTTGCAACGGGCCCGATAAGTACGGCTCAAGACCCCCACAATTCAACATATTCTATTTCAACACGGTGTCCCACCCGTGTCACCACTTGTCTTAGTCCCTCACCGACATCGTGTCACCACTTATCTTAGTCTCTCACCACCGGCGATTACCGCAGTGTCCTCTAATCACAACATGTCTGGACTTCGTCAATCCCAACCATTGCATGACACACATGTCATTAACGTGCAATCACAATGGAATGTTTAAAACATTAAAAACTAATCTTGTCGAGCTGGACATGAGGATCGCTCTCCGCAAGCTATTCCCTACACTTGGTCTCACGCATCCCGCTACAGTGATAACATGGAGGCCGTCGAGGAAAGTGGCACCCTGAGTAGGGTGTCATTGGCGGTCATGGATCAAGGACCTGGGTTGTGGAGGGTCACTCAAAGTCTGATCCGTTGTGCATTGTTGATGGGTGCCAACGGCCGAACCGGGGATTGGTCATCACACTCTAGCACGAGGCTTTCATGAGCCCCTTCCTACACCGACTTGTAATTATGAAAATTTATAATGACGGTGGGCTTCGCCCCAGTCTCATCTAGCAGAAGACCCCGTGTGTTGCTATAGGCAAAAGGTGAAAAATACCTCCGCATGCACCATCGAAAGCGTCAAAATCTTTTACTTTTTGCCTCTTTGTTGACCATTATGCGGTTCACCGATCTAAGCTCCATCCTGCGGAGACACGATGTTGAGTGAGAGGATGCATCAATGTCAACGGTCGGGCATGCACCTCTCGCAAAAGTGAACTGGAAGTAGATGGCATGCAAGGGTAGGTTGACGACAGCAGCTGGCAGAAACTTCGAATATGGAGCAAGGATAAATAGACAATCAAGTCATGGTCTCCTTTTCTCTTATTACTAACTAATTCAAATTTTTTTACATTTATCAAAAAAATATCTTAAGAAACAAATACCCTTTCCTATTGATTTTAGCTCTAAAGCTTTTTGCTGCCTCAAACTCACTGACCTATATTGAACCATTCAATATATAGCACACCCTTTTTTGGGGAGCGGATATATACTCCTAGAGTCCGTGCCTCCATTTTTCTATGGTTCTCATTGACTGATAACTACACATCAAGTGCACCTTGATACTGGTAGCAACTGGTCGCGCACTCCCACACTCGCTTTTTTATTATAGGGCCAAGATGATACGACCGAAAATAATTCAAACCCTATATCTGCACAACAAGATGTAACAGAACATCCTTTCATTTCATTGATCAAAGCATATTTGTAATCACTCAATTCATAGTTTTGAACATGTCAATGGCAGGACTGACACGTCCAACAATCATACATATGTTGTCAACTCTCCGCTTTGATGGCGGTGGCTAGGTCAACCTAGGTGCTAGGTGAGGAGACCATCATACGCAGTGCCAGTTCCTAGAGGGCATCCGAGGAGGCCGGAGAGGCTTGCCTCAGGCAGGAGCCTAGAGACGTCGTCCCATGCCCGACAACGCCAGCCACTGCAGCACCTCGCTTGACAACTCAGCATTCTTTAAACAGCCTGAAATAATTCGTAGTGTCATTAAAGACTGAAGTAAAGTTTGATTTAAAAGTTTTTTCAGTGCTATATTTACCAGTGGTATGAGGAAACCTTAGCAATAAATTAATATGGTCAGTAAGATACATATGGTTTTTCAGTAAGAATTCACCCTTCCAAAGCACGAAACTTGCAGATTGCCACCCATCTTCAGTCACACTTGAGACCAGAGAGACTGAAATTGAAGGCGCTGGAATAGACCTCATCTTCCTGGAGGTAAGAGTTATTCAAGAGCTCACTTGCAGGAAGTCTTTCATCTACAGGAGCTAGACAAATTTCTATGAAATTCTACTTGTGTTCCTGACTCTAAGTTATACCTACTGAAGTATTTTAGCAGTAAACATTATGTTAGCGTCAGACTTACATAGTTGCTTTCGAAGAGCAAAAAGTTTAACGCAGCTGTATTAGCAGGTCAAAAGTAACACCCGTTAACTCCATAATCCTAAATCTCAAGAAAAGACTCACCAAAAAAAGAAATAACATGTAATAAACTGTTACCAGGAGTCCAGCATCGAGGACATCGCCTTTTGAAGAACAAATGCCAAGTGTATGTGAGCTAAATATACTTATACAGATCTAGGGGATACGATGAGACTATGCTTCCAAGCACAGAAAGAAGTACATGATCGGCAATGGCACAAACAAATCTGCACATAGTAAATAACCTGATACAGTATAGACTATACACCAAGGGAAACCGGAACAAAGCGATTCACAAAATGTACAAACTTTACTCTACAGACTCTGCAGGCTATAAAATCAGAACATATATACTCAGGTGCAGGTTCTTCAAAATAACTTCAATTGGTTGCACCTTTGCTCAGATCAAATACAAATAGTAGCTGCATTTGTGTAGAACAAAGAATGAAGCATTCATAGCTTAGCTGCCCTTTGCTTCAGTTAAACAATATGTGCTAGCTTGCTTGATGGTTGTGCCCAAAAAATCCAGAGTGAACAACTCTGAACCTGACTCTAGCTAAAAGAACAAAATCATTGGCTTAGGT